>NW_027048507.1:0-9091 GCF_025399875.1 Dalotia coriaria | reverse complement strand
ACGTTTAACGCTAAAAGCTAAAAGCATTTTAAAAACGTTTGAGTTTTAAATTCTGCGTTTTAACGAAAAAGCTTGAATTTTAACGTTTTATTATTGCGTTTTAGAAACAAACAAATTTATTTTTTAAATTGCTTATTACGTTTAACGTAAAGCTAAAAAGTTAAAAATTTTAGTAATTGCTTTATGACACAGATTAAAACTGAAAATCTTTTTTAAAACGCTTTAGTTTAACGCTTAAGCGAAAAGCTATAAAAACAGATTTTGCTTTTCGTTTTAACGCGTAAACATAACACAAAATTTATATCTTTATTTTAACTTTGCACGTTTTGATTAATCTGCTTTTAACGCTAACACAAAAGACTTTTATATTTTTTATCAAAATCGTTTCTTTGAACGATCGTTTTAACTAAAAGCTTAAAAGCTATTTTATAGCGTTTTTTATAATTGCTTCTATTTGAACGATTTCAGCGATTAAAATGCGAAAATTTTTGTAAACGTTCTTTATATTAGCTTTAATCTGCGTTTTAACGCGTAAAACAGCTAAAAGCTTATTTTATATTACGGTTTTACTTAATTGCGTTTATTTGAACGAATTTCAGCGTAAAAGCATTAAAATGCTTTTTTAATAAATCACGTTTTGAGCTTTCAACGTTTAACGCGTAAAACAGCATAATGCGAAAGACGTTATTCGTTTTTTATTGCGTTTAGTAAAAACATAAACGACAAAATCTTAAATCTTTTTTAGCAAAACAGCACGTTTTGAGCTTTCAACGGTTTAACGCGTAAAGCTTATTTTAAAAACGACGGTTTTTGAGTTTATCTGTTTTATTAATATAGCTCATTTGAACGCACGATTTTATATTCTTTAAATTTTTTACAAATGAACGTTTCTTCATAACTGTTTAACGTAAAGCAATAAAACGACGATTTTTATTCGTTTTTATTAATATTGCTCTATTTGAAAACGATTTCAACGATTTAAAATTTGAAATGCTTTATTTAACATTACAGCACGTTTGAATTGCTTTTCGTAAAACAGCATTGAGTTACGAATTTTATTATGATTTTATAAAAGAATTTATTTACGTTTAATCTAAAATGCTATTAAGCTTATTTTAGCGATCAAAATGCTTGAAAATGCTTTTTAGCAAAACAGCATTTGAGCTTTAATCTGCATTTTAACGCGTAAAACAGCATAAATCGACATTTTTATATTGTTTTAACGATTTCAGCTATTTAAGATTTCGAAATGATTATTTGCGAAAATGCTTATTTTGGGAAAACGTTTTGATTAATCTGCGTTTTAACGCGTAAAACAGCATAAACGGGGAATTTATTATTCGTTTTTATTATATTGCTCATTTGAACGATTTCAAATCTAAAATGCTTGAAAATGCTTTTAGCAAAACATGCACGTTTTGACTTTAATCTGCGTTTAACGCGTAAAACAGCATAAAAACGACGTAATTTTTTTTTTATTTTTTTATATTGTTCTATTTGAACGATTCACGATCTAAAATGCTTGAAAATGCTTATTTTAAGCAAACAGCGTTTTGAGCTTTAACTGCGTTTAAGCGTAAAACACATAAAAACAGAATTTTTATTATTCGTTTTTTATTAATATTGCTTATTTGAACGATTTCAACGATCTAAAATGCTTAAAAATTTTATTTTAGCAAACGCACGTTTTGAGCTTTAATCGCGTTTTAACGCGTAAAACAGCATAAAACGACAAAATTTTATTATTTTTTTTTTATTAATAGCCTATTTGAACGATTTCAACGATCTAAAATGCTTGAAAATGATTATTTTAGCAAAACAGCACGTTTTGAGCTTTTAATCTGCGTTTTAACGCGCGTAAAACAGCATAAAACTGAATTTATTATTATTCGTTTTTATTAATATTGCTTCTATTTGAACGATTTCAACGATCTAAATGCTTAGAAAATGCTTATTTTAGCAAAACAGCACGATTTTGAGCTTTAATCTGCCTTTTAACGCGTAAAACAGCATAATAACGGCAGAATTTTTATTATTCGTTTTTTTATTAATATTGCGTCTATTTGAACGATTTCAACGATCTAAAATGCTTAAAAAGATTATTTAGCAAAACAGCACGTTTTGAGCTTTAATCTGCGTTTTAACGCCTAAAACTGCATAAAAAACGACGAATTTTTTATTATTCGTTTTTATTAATAATGCTTCTATTTGAACGATTTCAACGATCTAAATGCATGAAAATGCTTATTTTAGCAAAACAGCATTTTGCGCAATCTGCGTTTTAACGCGTAAAACAGCATAAAACGGTGAATTTTTATTATTCGTTTTTTATTAATATTGCGCGTCATTTGAACGTTTAAGCTATCTAAGAGTAGCGTGATTATTTTGGCAAAACTGTACGTTTGAGCTTTAATCTGCGTTTAACGCGTAAAACAGCTTAAAACGAATTTTTATTGCTGCTTTTATTAACGGTGCTTCTATTTGAACGGTTCAGCGATCTAAATGCTTGAAAATGCTTGTTTTGCAAAACAAGCGTTTTGAGCTTTAATCTGCGTTTAGCATGACAGCATAAAAACGACGAAATTTTTATTATTCGTTTTTTATTAATATTGCGTATTTGAACGATTCAACGATCTAAAATGGCGAAGTAATTGTACTGTGAAACAGCATGTTTTGAGCTTTAATCTGCGTTTTAACGCGTAAAACAACATAATAACGACGAATTTTTATTATTGGTTTTATTAGCCTTGCTTCTATTTGAACGATTTCAACTATCTAAAATGCTTGAAAATGCTTATTTTAGCAAAACAGCACGTTTTGAGCTTTAATTTTGCGTTTTAACGCGTAAAACAGCATAAAAACGGCAGAATTTTATTATTCGTTTTTTATTAATATTGCACGTCTATTTGAACATTGATTTTCAACGATCTAAAATGCTTGAAAATGATTATTTTAGCAAAAACAGCGTGCGAGGCTTTAATCACCTGCGTTTTAGCGCGTAAACAAGCATAAAACGGCAATTTTTTATAATTCGTTTTTATTAATATTGCTTCTATTTGAACGATTTCAACGATCTAAAATGCCTGAAAATGCTTATTTTTAGCAAAACAGCACGTTTTGAGCTTTAATCTGCGTTTAACGCGTAAAACAGCATAATAACGACGAAATATTTATTATTCGTTTTTATTAATATTGCGTCTATTTGGGCAATTTCAACGATCTAAAATGCTTGAAAATGATTATTTTAGCAAAACAGCACGTTTTGAGGGCTTTAATATGCGTTTTAACGCGTAAAACAGCATAAAACGACGAATTTTTTATTATTCGTTTTTATTAATATTGCTTCTATTTGAACGATTTCCAGCGATCTAAAATGCTTGAAAATGCTTATTTTGTAAAACAGCGTTTTTTGAGGCTTTAATCTGCGTTTTAACGCGTAAACAACACATAAACGACGAATTTTATTATTCGTTTTTATTAATATTGCTTCTATTTGAACGGTTCAACGATCTAAGATGCTTGAAAATGCTTATTTTATAAAACAGCACGTTTGAGCTTTAATCTACGTTTTAACGCGAAAACAACATAAAACGACGAAATTTTTATTATTCGTTTTTATTAATAATGCGCGTCTATTTGAAGACGATTTCAACGATCTAAAATACTTGAAATGATTATTTTATGCAGCAAAACAGCACGTTTTGGGCTTTAATCTGCGTTTTAACGCGTGAAAACAGCATAAAACGACGAAATTTTATTATTCGTTTTTTATTAATGTGCGTCTATTTGAACGATTTCCAACGATCTAAAATGCTTGAAAATAGTTATTTTAGCAAAACAGCACGTTTTGAGGGGGCTTTTAATCTGCGTTTTAACGCGTAAAACCAGCATAAAAACGACGTTTACGCATAATTCGTTTTTTATTAATATTGCTTCTATTTGAACGAGTTTTCCGAAGCGATCTAAAATGCCTGAAGGCCTTATTTTAGCAAAACAGCACGTTTTTGAAGGCTTTAATCTGCGTTTTAGCGCGTAAAACAGCATAATAACGACGAAATATTTATTATTCGTTTTTTTACTATTAATATTGCGTCTTCATTTGAACGATTTCAACGATCTAAAATGCTTGAAAATGATTATTTTTAGCGCTTAAAACAGCACGTTTTGAACTTTGTATGCGTTTAACGCGTAAAACAACATAAAAACGACGGAATTTTTATTATTCGTTTTTATTAATATTGCTTCTATTTGAACGATTTCAACGATCTAAATGCTTGAAAATGCTTATTTTTAGCAAAACAGCACGTTTGAGCTTTAATCTGCGTTTTAACGCGTAAAACAACTTTATAAAACGACGAATTTTTTATTATTCGTTTTTATTAATATTACTTCTGTTAGACGTTCAACGTCTAAAATGCTTGAAAGTACTTATTTAGCAAAACAGCACGTTTTGAGCTTTAATCTGCGTTTAGTAAAACAACATATAAAACGACGAAATTTTATTATTCGTTTTTTATTAATATTACGTCTATTTGAGACGATTTCCAGCGGCGCGATCTAAAATGCTTGAAATGATTATTTTAGCAAAACAGCACGTTTGAGGCTTTAATCTGCGTTTTAACGCGTGGAAACAGCATAAAAACGACAATTTTATTATTCGTTTTATTAATATTGTGCTTCTATTTGAACGATTTCAAGCGATCTAAAATGCTTGAAAATGCTTATTTTAGCAAAACAGCACGTTTGAGCTTTAATCTGCGTTTTAACGCGTAAACAACATAAAACGACATTTACACATTGTCGTTTTTATTAATATTCCTTCTATTTGAACTGATTTCAACGATCTAAAAATGCTTGAAAATGCTTATTTTAGCAGCAAAACAGCACGTTTGGCGCAATCTGCGTTTTAACGCGTAAAACAACATAAAATATTGCTTCTATTTGAACGATTTCAACGATCTAAAATGCTTGAAAATGCTTATTTTAGCAAAACAGCAGCACGTTTTGAGCTTTTAATCTGCGTTTTAACGCGTAAAACAGCATAAAACGACGAAATTTTTATTATTATTCGTTTTTATTAATGTGCACGTCTATTTGAACGGTTTCAGCGATCTAAGATGCTTGAAATGATTATTTTTAGCAAACAGCACGTTTTGAGTTTTAATCTGCTTTTTAACGCGAAAACAACATAAAAACGACGAATTTTTATTATTCGTTTTTATTAATATTGTTTATTTGAACGATTTCAACGATCAAAAAATGCTTGAAAATGTTTTATTTTAGCAAAAAAAAATTTTTGAGTTTTTTAATTTTGCTTTTTTAACGCGTAAAAAAAAGCAAAAAAAAAAAGGGACGAAATTTTTTATTATTCGTTTTTTTAAATATTGCGTCTATTTGAAGGGATTTCAACGATCTAAAATGTTTGAAAATAAATTTTTTTAAAAGCAAAACAGAAGTTTTGAGTTTTAATCTGCTTTTTAACGCGTAAAACAGCAAAAAACGACGAATTTTTATTATTCTTTTTTTATTAATATTGCTTCTATTTAAACCCAATTTCCCCAAACGATCAAAAATGCTTGAAAATGTTTATTTTAGCAAACAGCACGTTTTGAGTTTTAATCGCGTTTTAACGCGTAAAACAGCAAAAAAACGACAAATTTTTTTATTATTCTTTTTTATTAATATTGCTTTATTTGAAGGGATTTAAACCGATCAAAAAATGTTTAAAAAATGCTTTTTTTTAGAAAAACAGACGTTTTGAGTTTTAATCTGCGTTTTAACGCGTAAAACAGCATAAAAATATTTTTTTGGCTTCATTTGAACGTTTTCCCAACGATTTTAAAAATGCTTAAAAAATTGTTTATTTTAGCAAAACAGCACGTTTTGTTTTTTAAATTTCGCTTTTTAACGCGTAAAAACAAAAAAACGACGAAATTTTTATTATTCGTTTTTATTAATATTGCGTCTATTTGAACGTTTTCCCAAGGGGATCTAAAATGCTTAAAAAATGATTATTTTACAAAACAGCACGTTTTGAGCTTTAATCTGCGTTTTAACGCGTAAAACAGCATAAAAAACGACGCATTTTTATTATTCTTTTTTATTAATATTGCTTCTATTTGAACGATTTCAACGATCTAAAATGCTTGAAAATGCTTATTTTAGAAAAAAACAGCACTTTTTTGAGTTTTAATCTGCGTTTTAAGGGTTAAAAACAGCATTAAATCGACGAAATTTTTATTATTCGTTTTTATTAATATTGCGTCTTTTTTGAACGATTTCAACGATCAAAAAAATGCTTGAAAATGATTATTTTAACAAAACAGCACGTTTTGAGCTTTAATCTGCGTTTTAACGCGTAAATCAATAAAACGACGAATTTTTATTATTCGTTTTTATTAATATTGCGTCTATTTAAAAGGGTTTTCCCCAACGATCTAAAATGTTTGAAAATGTTTTATTTTAGCAAAACAGCACGTTTTGAGTTTTAATCTGCGTTTTAACGCGTAAAACAGCATAAAAAAACGACGAAATTTTTATTATTCGTTTTTATTAATATTGCGTCTATTTGAACGATTTCAACGATCTAAAATGCTTGAAATGATTATTTTAGCAAAACAGCACGTTTTGAGCTTTAATCTGCGTTTTTAACGCGTAAATCAGCATAAAAACGACGAATCTTTATTATTCGTTTTTATTAATATTGCGTCTATTTGAACGAGGATTTCAACGATCTAAAATGCTGAAAATGCTTATTTTAGCAAAACAGCACGTTTTGAGCTTTAACGGCGTTTTAACGCGTAAAACAGCATAAAAACGACGAAATTTTTATTATTCGTTTTTATTAATATTGCGTCTATTTGAACGATTTCAACGATCTAAAATGCTTGAAAATGATTATTTTAGCAAAACAGCACGTTTTGAGTTTTAATCTGCGTTTTAACGCGTAAAACAGCATAGAAACGACGCAATTTTTTTATTATTCGTTTTTATTAATATTGCTTCTATTTGAACGATTTCTTAACGATCTAAAATGCTTGAAAATGCTTATTTTAGCAAAAACAGCACGTTTTGAGCTTTAATCTGCGTTTTAACGCGTAAAACAACATAAAACGACGAAATTTTTATTATTCGTTTTATTAATATTGCGTCTATTTGAACGATTTCCAACGATCTAAAATGCTTGAAATGATTATTTTAGCAAAACAGCACGTTTTGAGCTTTAATCTGCGTTTTAACGCGTAAAACAGCATAAAACGACGAATTTTTTTATTATCTGCTTCTTATTAATATTGCTTCTATTTGAACGATTTCAACGATCTAAAAATGCTGAAAATGCTTATTTTAGCAAAACAGCACGTTTTGAGCTTTAACTGCGTTTAACGCGTAAACAGCATAAAAAACGACGAATTTTTATTATCTGTTTTTATTAATATTGCTTCTATTTGAACGATTTCAACATCTAAAATGCTTGAAAATGCTTTATTTTAGCAAAAACAGCACGTTTTGAGCTTTAATCTGCGTTTTAACGCGTAAAACAGCATAAAAAACGACGAAATTTTTATTATTCGTTTTTATTAATATTGCGTCTATTTGAACGGTGATTTCAAAATGATCTAAAATGCTTGAAATGATTATTTTAGCAAAACAGCACGTTTTGAGCTTTAATCTGCGTTTTAACGCGTAAAACAGCATAAAACGACGCATTTTTTGTATTATTCGTTTTATTAATATTATTTATTTGAACGATTTCAACGATCTAAAATGCTTGAAAATGTTTATTTTAGCAAAACAGCACGTTTTTGAGCTTTAATCTGCGTTTTAACGCGTAAAACAGCATTAAATCGACGAAATTTTTATTATTCGTTATTTTATTAATATTGCGTCTATTTGAACGATTTCAACGATCTAAAAATGCTTGAATGATTATTTTAGCAAAAAACAGCACGTTTTGAGCTTAATCTGCGTTTTAACGCGTAAAACAGCATAAAAACGACGATTTTTTTATTATTCGTTTTATTAATATTGCTTCTATTTGAACGATTTCAACGATCTAAAATGCTTGAAAATGCTTATTTTAGCAAAACAGCACGTTTTGAGCTTTAATCTGCGTTTTAACGCGTGAAACAACATAAAAACGACGAAATTTTTATTATTCGTTTTTATTAATATTGCGTCTATTTTAACGATTTCAAACGATCTAAAATGCCTGAAAATGATTATTTTAGCAAAACCGCACGTTTTGAGTTTTAATCTGCGTTTTAACGCGTAAAACAGCATAAAATGACGAATTTTTATTATTTGTTTTTATTAATATTGCTTCTATTTGAACGATTTCAACGATCTAAAATGCTTCAAATGCTTATTTTAGCAAACAGCACGTTTTGAGCTTTAATCTGCGTTTAACGCGTAAAACAGCATAAAACGTGGACGAAATTTTTATTATTCGTTTTTATTAATATTGCTTCTATTTGAACGATTTCAACGATCTAAAAATGCTTGGAAAATGATTATTTTAGTAAAACAGCACGTTTTGAGCTTTAATCTGCGTTTAACGCGTAAACAGCATAAAAAACGACGAATCTCTTTTTTATTATTCGCTCTTTTTATTAATATTGCTTCTATTTCAACGATTTCAACGATCTAAAATGCTTGAAAATGCTTATTATAGCAAAAACAGCACGTTTTGAGTTTTAATCTGCGTTTTAACGCGTAAAAACAGCATAAAAACGACGAAATTTTTATTATTCGTTTTTATTAATATTGCGTCTATTTGAACGATTTCAAACGATCTAAAATGCGCTTGAAAATGATTATTTTAGCAAAACAGCACGTTTTGAGCTTTAATCTGCGTTTTAACGCGTAAAACAGCATAAAAAAAAACGACGAGTTTTTATATTCGTTTTTACATTATTTCGTCTATTTGAACGATTTCAACGATCTAAAATGCTTAAAAATTTTTTTTTAAAAACATTTTTGAGCTTTAATCTGCTTTTTAACGAAAAACCCAAAAAAAACGACGATTTTTTTTCGTTTTTTATTAATATTGTTTTTTTAACGATTTCAACGATTTTTTAAAAATTTTTTTTGC
>NW_027048506.1:0-9092 GCF_025399875.1 Dalotia coriaria | reverse complement strand
TCATTTAACGTTTCAAAATCTTTTTTTTTTATTTCGTTTTTTTATTCGGAAATTGCGTTTTTATTTGAACGATTTTTTCCAAGGGATCCGCCTAACGTTTTTGAAAATGCTTATTTTAGCAAAACAACGTTTGAGCTTTATTGCGTTAACGCGAAAACAGCAAAAACGACGAATTTTTTATTCGTTTTTATTGCTCTATTTGAACGATTTCAACGATTAAAATGCGAAAATGTTATTTTAGCAAAACAGCAGTTTGAGCTTTAATTGCGTTTAACGCGTAACAGCATAAAAACGACGAAATTTTATTATCGTTTTTATTAATATTGCGTCTATTTGAACGATTTCAACGATTTAAAATTTGAAAATGCTTATTTTAGCAAAACAGCACGTTTTGAGCTTTAATCTGCGTTTTAACGCGTAAAACAGCATAAAACGACGAATTTTATTTCGTTTTTATTAATATTGCGCTATTTGAACGATTTCAACGATCTAAAATGCTTGAAAATGCTTATTTTAGCAAAACAGCACGTTTTGAGTTTTAATCTGCGTTTAACGCGTAAAACAGCATAAAACGACGAATTTTATTATTCGTTTTTATTAATATTGCTCTATTTGAACGATTTCAACGATCTAAAATGCTTGAAATGCTTATTTTAGCAAAACAGCACTTTTTGGGCTTTAATCTGCGTTTTAACGCGTAAAACAGCATAAAAACGACGAAATTTTATTATTCGTTTTTATTATTGCTTCTATTTGAACGATTTCAACGATCTAAAATGCTTGAAAATGCTTATTTTAGCAAAACAGCACGTTTTGAGCTTTAATCTGCGTTTTAACGCGTAAAACAGCATAAAAACGACGAAATTTTATTATTCGTTTTTATTAATATTGCGTCTATTTGAACGATTTCAACGATCTAAAATGCTTGAAATGCTTATTTAGCAAAACAGCACGTTTTGAGCTTTAATCTGCGTTTTAACGCGTAAAACAGCATAAAAACGACGAAATTTTTATTCGTTTTTATTTATTGCGTCTATTTGAACGATTTCAACGATCTAAAACGCTTGAAAATGCTTATTTTAGCAAAACAGCACGTTTTGAGCTTTTATCTGCGTTTTAACGCGTAAAACAGCATAAAAACGACGAATTTTTATTATTCGTTTTTATTAATATTGCTTCTATTTGAACGATTTCAACGATCTAAAATGCTTGAAAATGCTTATTTTAGCAAAACAGCACGTTTTAGCTTTTATTCTGCGTTTAACGCGAAAAACAGCATAAAACGACGAAATTTTTATTATTCGTTTTTAATTATTATTGCGTCTATTTGAACGATTTCAACGATCTAAAAATGCTTGAAATGCTTATATTTTAGCAAAACAGCACGTTTTGAGCTTTTAATCTGCGTTTTAACGCGTAAAACAGCATAAAAACGACGAATTTTTATTATTCGTTTTTATTAATATTGCGTCTATTTGAACGATTTCAACGATCTAAAAATACTAGAAAATGCTTTATTTTAGCAAAACAGCACGTTTGAGCTTTTATTCTGCGTTTTAGCGCGTAAACAGCATATAAAAAACGACGAAATTTTTATTATTCGTCTTTTTATTTTTATTGCGTCTATTTGAAAGATTGACGATCTAAATGCTTGAAAAATGCTTATTTTAGCAAAACAATGTTTTGAGTTTAATCTGCGTTTTAACGCGTAAAACAGCATAAAAACGACGTGAATTTTTATTATTGGTTTTTATTATTGCTTCATTTTGAACGATTTCACCGATCTAAAATGCTTGAAAATGACTTCAAAACAGCATAAAAACGACGAAATTTTTATTATTCGTTTTTATTAATATTGCGTCTATTTGAACGATTTCAACGATCTAAAATGCTGAAAATGCTTATTTTAGCAAAACAGCACGTTTTGAGTTTTAATCTGCGTTTTAAGGCGTAAAACAGCATGTAAAACGACGAATTTTTTATTATTCTTTTATTAATATTGCTTCTATTTGAACGATTTCCCAACGATCTAAAAATGCTTGAAAATGCTGTTTGTAGCAAAACAGCACGTTTTGAGCTTTTAATCTGCGTTTTAACGCGTAAAAACATCATAAAAACGACGAAATTTTTATTATTCGCTTTTTATTAATATTGTTTCTATTTGAACGATTTCAACGATCTAAAAAATGCTTGAAAATGCTTATTTTAGCAAAACAGCACGTTTTGAAAGCTTAATCTGCGTTTTAACGCGTAAAACAGCATAAAAACGACGAATTTTTATTATTCGTTTTTATTAATATTGCTTCTATTTTGAACGATTTCCCCAACGATCTTAAAAATGCTTCTGAAAATGCTTATATTTTAGCAAAACAGCACGTTTTGAGTTTTAATCTGCGTTTTAAGCGTAAACATCATAAAACGTGACGAAATTTTTATTATTCGCTTTTTATTAATATTGCTTCTATTTTGAACGTGATTTCAACGATCTGTACCGTGCTTGAAAATGCTTATTTTAGCAAAAAACAGCACGTTTTGAGTTTTAATCTGCGTTTTAACGCGTAAAACAGCATACAAAAACGACGAATTTTTTTTATTATTTCGTTTTATTACGGCTGCTTCTATTTGAACGATTTCAACGACTAAAAATGCTTGAAAATGCTTATTTTAGCAAAAACAGCACGATTTGAGCTTTTAATCTGCGTTTTAACGCGTAAAACAGCATAAAACGACGAAATTTTTATTATTCGTTTTTATTACATTATTGCGTCTATTTGAACGATTTCAACGATCTAAAATACTGTAGGAAAATGCTTATTTTAGCAAAACAGCACGTTTTGAGCTTTATTCTGCGTTTTAGCGCGTAAAAACAGCATAAAAAACGACGAAATTTTATTATTCGTTTTTATTTCTTTTATTGCGTCTATTCTTGAACGATTTCGACGATCTAAAATGCTTTGAAAATGCTTATTTTAGCAAAACAGCACGTTTTAGCTTTAATCTGCGTTTTAACGCGTAAAATAGCATAAAAACGACGAATTTTTATTATTCGTTTTTATTAATATTGCTCTTATTTGAACGATTTCAAACGATCTAAAAAATGTTTTGAAAATGTTTTATTCTAGCAAAACAGCATCGTTTTGAGCTTTATTCCCGTTTTAATCATGTAAAACAGCATAAAACGACGAAATTTTTATTATTCGTTTTTTATTAATATTGCGTCTATTTCCAACGATTTCAACGATCTAAAATGCTTGAAAATGCTTTTATTTTAGCAAAACAGCACGTTTGAGTTTTATTCTGCGTTTTAACGCGTAAAAACAGCACATAAAACGACGAATTTTTTATTATTCGTTTTTATTAATATTGTTTCCTATTTAAACGATTTCAACGATCTAAATGCTTGAAAAAATGCTTATTTTGTAAAGCAAAACAGCACGTTTTGAGCTTTAATCTGCGTTTTAACGCGTAAAACAGCATAAAAACGACGAAATTTTTATTATTCGTTTTTTAATATTGCTTCATTTGAACGATTTCAACGATCTATAATGCTTGAAAAATGTTTTATTATTTTAGCAAAACAGCTGTTTTGAGCTTTAATCTGCGTTTTAACGCGTAAAACAGCATAAAAACGTGACGAATTTTTATTATTCGTTTTTATTAATATTGCGTCTATTTGAACGATTTCAACGATCTAAAAATGCTTGAAAAATGCTTTATTTTAGCAAAACAGCACGTTTTGAGCTTTATTCTGCGTTTTAACGCGTAAAACAGCATAAAACGACGAAATTTTTATTAATTCGTTTTTATTTTATTGCGTCTATTTGAACGATTTCAACGATCTAAAAGCTTGAAAATGTTTATTTTAGCAAACAGCACGTTTGAGCTTTAATCTGCGTTTTAACGCGTAAACAGCATAAAAACGACGAATTTTTTATTATTCGTTTTTATTAATATTGCTTCTATTTGAAATTCAGATTTCAACGATTTAAAATGCTTGAAAATGCTTATTTTAGCAAAATGCTATCGGTGATTTGAGTTTTTAATCTGTGTTTTAACGCGTAAAACAGCATTAAAACGACGAAATTTTTATTATCTAAGCTCTTTTATTAATATTGCATCATCTATTTGAAACGATTTCAACGATCTAAAAATGCTTGAAAAATGCTTATTTTAGCAAAACAGCACGTTTTGAGCTTTATTCTGCGTTTTAACGCGTAAAACAGCATAAAAAACGACGAAATTCTTTTATTATTCGTTTTACTATTATTGCTTCTATTTGAACGATTTCAACGATCTAAAATGCTTGAAAATGCTTTTATTTTAACAAAACAGCACGTTTTGAGTTTTAATCTGCGTTTTAACTCGTAAAACAAAAGTTACAAAAACGATAAATTTTTTATTATTCGTTTTATTAATATTGCTTCTATTTGAACGATTTCAACGCGATCTAAAATGCTTGAAAATGCTTATTTTAGCAAAACAGCACGTTTTGAGCTTTAATCTGCGTTTTAACGCGTAAAACAGCATGTTCACGAATTTTTATTATTCGTTTTTATTAATATTGCGTCTATTTGAACGTGATTTCTGCAACGGGATCTAAAATGCTTTTGAAAAATGCTTATTTTAGCAAAACAGCACGTTTTGAGCTTTAATCTGCGTTTTAACGCGTAAAACAGCATAAAAACGACGGTGAAAATTTTATTATTTTGTTTTTATTAATATTGCGTCTATTTGAACGATTTCAACGATCTAAAAATGCTTGAAAAATGCTTATTTTAGCAAACAAAGCACGTTTTGAAAGCTTTATTCTGCGTTTTAACGCGTAAACAGCATAAAAACGACGAAATTTTTACATATTATTCGTTTTTATTTTATTGCGTCTATTTCAAACGATTTCCCAACGATCTAAAAATGCTTGAAAATGCTTATTTTAAAGCAAAACAGCACGTTTTGAGCTTTAATCTGCGTTTTAACGCCTAAACAGCATGTAAAAAACGACGAAATTTTAATTATTCGCTTTTTATTACTGGCTGTTTCATTTGAACGATTTCAACGATCTAAAATGCTTGAAAATGCTTATTTTAGCAAAACAGCACGTTTTGAGCTTTAATCTGCGTTTTAACGCGTAAAACAGCATAAAAACGACGAATTTTTATTATTCGTTTTTATTACTGGTTGCGTCTATTTGAAACGTGATTTCAACGATCTAAAATGTTTGAAAATGCTGCCTTTAGCAAAACAGCACGTTTTGAGTTTTATTCTGCGTTTTAACGCGTAAAATGTTAAGTAAAAAACGACGAAATTTTATTATTTGCTTTTATTTTTATTGCGTCTATTTGAACGATTTCAGCGATCTAAAAAGCTTTGAAAATGCTTATTTTAGCAAAAACAAGCGTTTTGAGCTTTTAATCTGCGTTTTAACGCGTAAAACAGCATAAAACGACGAATTTTTATTATCTGTTTTTATTACTGGCTGCTTCTCATTTGAACGATTTCCCAACGATTTAAAAATGCTTGAAAATGCTTATTTTAGCAAAACAGCACGATTTGAGCTTTTAATCTGCGTTTTAACGCGTAAAACAGCATAAAAACGACGAATTTTTTATTATTCGTTTTATTAATATTGTTTCTATTTGAACGATTTCAACGATCTAAAAATGCTTGAAAATGCTTATTTTAGCAAAACAGCACGTTTTGAGCTTTAATCTGCGTTTTAACGCGTAAAACAGCATAAAAAACGACGAATTTTTATTATTCGTTTTTATTAATATGCGTCTATTTGAACGATTTCCCAACGATCTAAAATGCTTGAAAAATGCTTATTTTAGCAAAAAACAGCACGTTTTGAGTTTTATCTCTGCGTTCTTTAACGCGTAAACAGCATAAAACGACGAATTTCATTATTCGTTTTTATTAATATTGCTTCTATTTGAACATTTCTCAACGATCTAAAATGCTTGAAAATGCTTATTTTAGAAAAAAACAGCATCGTTTTGTGAGCTTTATTCTGCGTTTTAACGCGTAAAACAGCATAAAACGACGAATTTTTATTATTCGTTTTTATTAATAATATTGCTTCTATTTGAACGATTTCAACGATCTAAAATGCTTGAAAATGCTTATTTTAGCAAAACAGCACGTTTTGAGCTTTAATTCGGTAAAAACAGTACAAAAACGTGACAAAATTTTTATTATTCGTTTTTTTAGTCATTGCTTCTATTTGAACGATTTCAACGATCTAAAATGCTTGAAATGCTTATTTTAGCAAAACAGCACGTTTTGAGCTTTAATCTGCGTTTTAATCGCGTAAAACAGCATAAAAAACGACGAATTTTTTTATTATTCGTTTTTTATTAATATTGGTGTCTATTTGAACGAGGATTTCAACGATCTAAAATGTTTGAAAATGCTTATATTTTAGCAAAAACGACGAAATTTTTTATTATTCGTTTTTATTAATATTGTGTCTATTTGAACGATTTCAACGATCTAAAATGCTTGAAAATGCTTATTTTGGCTACAAAACAGCACGTTTTGAGCGTTTTATTCTGCGTTTTAACGCGTAAACAGCATAAAACGACGAAATTTTTATTATTCGTTTTTATTTTGGCTGTGTCTATTTGAACGATTTCAACTATCTAAAAATGCTTGAAAATGTTTATTTTAGCAAAACAGCACGTTTTGAGCTTTCAATCTGCGTTTAACGGCAAGGTAATAAGCATAAAAAACGACGAATTTTTTATTATTCGTTTTTATTAATATTGCTTCTATTTGAACGATTTCAAACGATCTAAAATGCTTGAAAATGCTTATTTTAGCAAAAACAGCACGTTTTGAGGTTTAATCTGCGTTTTAACGCGCGTAAACAGCATAAAAACGACGAAATTCTTTTATTATTCGTTTTGTCATTGCGTCTATTTGAACGATTTCAACGATCTAAAATGCTTCTTTGAAAATGCTTTATTTTAGCAAAACAGCACGTTTTGAGCTTTAATCTGCGTTTTAACGCGTAAAACAGCATAAAACGACAAATTTTTTATTATTCGTTTTTATTAATATTGCCCCTATTTGAACGATTTAAACGATCAAAAAAAATGCTTGAAAAGCTTTTTTTAGAAAAACAGCACGTTTTGAGTTTTTAATCTGCTTTTTAACGCGTAAAACAGCAAAAAAACGACAAATTTTTTATTTTTCCTTTTTTTATTAATATTCCCTTCTTTTTGGGAACGATTTAAAAAAAAATCTAAAATGTTTAAAAATGCTTATTTTACCCCAAAAACAGCCGTTTTGAGTTTTTAATCTCGTTTTAAGCGTAAAAAAACATAAAACGACAAATTTTTTATTATTCGTTTTTATTAATATTCTTCTATTTGAACGATTTAAAGTCTAAAGCTTAAAAATGCTTTTTTTTAAACAAAACAGCACGTTTTAAAATTTTTTAAATTCTGCGTTTTAACCTTTCCACAAAAACGACAAAATTTTTATTATTCGTTTTTATTAATATTGCTTTTTATTTAAACGTTTTAAAAAGGATCTAAAATGCTTGAAAATGCATTTTGGCAAAACAGAAAGTTTTGGGGTTTTTAATCTGCGTTTTAAGGGTAAAAAAAATAAAAATGACGAATTTTTTAATTCTTTTTTATTAATATTGCTTCTTTTTTAAAAAGGTTTTCCCAACGTTTAAAAAAATGTTTTAAAAAATGCTTTTTTTTAAAAAAAAACTTTTTGAGTTTTAAATCTGCGTTTTAACGCAAAAACAGCAAAAAAAACGACGAAATTTTTATTATTCTTTTTTTTAAATTTTCGTCTATTTGAACGATTTCAACGATCTAAAAGCTTGAAAATGCTTATTTTAGCAAAAACAGGGTTTAACTGCTTTTAAAAAACAAAAAAACAAATTTTTTTATTTTTTTTTGTTCATTTGAACGTTTTCAACGATCAAAATTTTGAAAATGCTTTTTTTAGCAAAAACAGCATTTTTCTTTTTGGGAAAAACGAAAAAAAAAAAAATTTTTTTTTTATTTTTTTTTTTTTTTTGGGTTTTTTTAAACGTTTTCAAAAAAATTTGAAAATTTTTTTTAAAAAACAGGTTTTAGCTTTAACGCTTTTTAACGCTAAAAAAAAAAAAAGGAAATTTTTTTTTTTTTTTAATTTGGGCCATTTAACGTTTAAGTTAAAATGTTTTAAAAAGCTTTTTTGGCAAAACCCGTTTTTAACGCTTTTTAACGCTAAAACGAAAAAAAATTTTTTTTTTTTTTTTTTTTTTTAAAGTTTTTAAAGAAAAATTAAAAGTTTAAAAATTTTTTTAAAAAAAAAACGGATTTTTAACGTTTTTAATTTAAAAAACAAAATTTTTTTTTTTTTATTTTTTTTGGCAAAACGATTTAACTTAAAAATTTAAAATTTTTTAAGCAAAACAGATTTTATTTAATTCGTTTTCCGGTAAAACCATAAAAAGGGGAAATTTTTTTTTTTTAAAATGCTTTTTTAACAAAACAAAAAAAATTTAAAAATGCTTTTTTAGCAAAAAAAGCACGTTTTTTTTAAACCCTTTTTAAGCTAAAAACAAAAACGCAATTTTTTTTAAATTCTTTTTAAAAGCCTTTTAAACTTTTTCCGTTAAAAAGCAAAAAGCAAAGCAAAACGCACGTTTTTTTAATTCGTTTTAACGATAAAACACTAAAAACCGAAATTACTTTTTTAAAAGCTTTATTTAACGTTTAACGATTCGAAAAAGCTTTTTTAAAAAAAGCCGTTTTCTTTAATTGCTTTTTAAGGGTAAACACTAAAAGGAAAAATTTTTTTTTTGAAAATTTGCTTTTTTTTGCGTTTAACGCAAAAAAACTTAAAAGCATTTTAAAAACCCGTTTTATTTAATCTCTTTTAAGGTCATCTAAAAGCGAAATTTTTTAATTTTTTAAAATTTTTTTTTAAGTTTAACATCTAAAAGCTTAAAAATTTTTTTTTTAAAAAAACCTTTTTTTTTTTCGGTTTAACGAAAAAAAGCTAAAACCTTTTTTTTTTAAAACGTTTTTTTAATTTGCTTTTTAAATTTTTAAACATAAAAGCGAAAATTTTTTTTAAAATTTTGC
>NW_027048505.1:0-9101 GCF_025399875.1 Dalotia coriaria | reverse complement strand
GCCGTTAAAACAAAAGCTTTTTTAAAAACGAGGGAAATTTTTTAATTAAAAAAAAAAATTTTTTTTTCGTTTTTATTAATATTGCGTCTTTTTGAACGTTTTCAAATGATTTAAAATGTTTTGTTTTTAGCAAAAAAAAAGTTTTGATTTTTAATCAGCGTTTTAACGCGCAAAAAAAAAAAACGACAAAATTTTTATTATTCTTTTTTTTATTAATATTGCGCCTTTTGAACGACTTCAACGATCAAAAAATGCTTAAAAATGTTTTTAAAAGCCGCACTTTTTGGTTTTAAATTTTGCGTTTTAACGCGAAAAACATCAAAAAAAGGGACAAATTTTTATTATTCGTTTTTTTTTTAAAGCCCATTTAAACCGTTTTTAACGATCAAAAATGTTTAAAAATCCCTTTTTTTAGCAAAACGCATTTTGGTTTTTTTTTTAACGGTTTTAACGCGTAAAACAGCATAAAAACGACAAATTTTTTTATTTTTTTTCCTTTTTTATTAATATTGTTTCTATTTGCCCGATTTCAACGATTTTTAAAATGCTTGAAAAGGGTTTTTTTTTAAAAGAAAAAAAAGTTGTTTTGAGCTTTAATCTGCTTTTTAACGCGAAAAAAACAGCAAAAAAAAATTGACGAATTTTATATTTTTCCCCTTTTTTATTAATATTTTTTTTAAAAACGTTTTCCCAAGGGATTAAAATGCTTAAAAAATGTTTTTTTTAAAAGCAAAACAGCACGTTTTGAGTTTTAATCTGCTTTTTAAACCCAAAACAGCAAAAAAAACGACGAAATTTTTATTTTTCCCTTTTTTATTAATATTGCTTCTTTTTTGAACGATTTCAACGATCAAAAAATGTTTAAAAATCCCTTATTTTTTTGGCAAAACAGCACGTTTTGAGTTTTAACGGTTTTAACGCGAAAAAACAGATAAAAACGCTTTTTTTTTTCCCGTTTTTATTAATAGCGTCTATTTGAACCTTTTTTCCCAAACGATCTAAAATGTTTGAAAATGTTTTAATTTTAGAAAAAAGGATTTTTGGGAGTTTTTAATCTGCTTTTTTAACGCGAAAAAAAGCATAAAAACGACAAATTTTTTATTATCTGTTTTTTATTAATACCCCTTTTTTTTGGAGCGATTTCAACGATCTAAAATGTTTGGCTTTTAAAAAGCAAAACAGCACGTTTTCCTTTAACGCGTTTTAACGCGAAAAACAGCTTTAAAAAACGACGTTTTATTATTCTTTTTTATTAATTTTTTGCGTCTTTTTTGAACGATTTAAAAGGGATCAAAAAATGTTTTTGAAAATGCTTATTTTAGCAAAACAGAAAGTTTTGATTTTTTTAATCTGCGTTTTAACGCGAAAAACAGCATAAAAACGACAAATTTTTTTATTATTCGTTTTTATTTTTTAGTTTTTGGCGATTTCAACGATTTTAAAATGCTTGAAAATGTTTTTTTTTTGGCAAAACAGCACTTTTTTGAGTTTTAAATCTGCTTTTTAAACGCAAAACAGCAAAAAAACGACGAAATTTTTATTTTTCCCCTTTTTATTAATATTGGTTTTTGGGATTTCAACGCCCCAAAATGTTTGGAAAAGTTTTTTTTTGGAAAAACAGCACGTTTTGAGTTTTACCCTTTTTAACGGGGAAAACAGCAAAAAACCCACAAATTTTATTATTCTTTTTTATTTTATTGCGCCCCTGGAAACGATTTCAAATCTAAAATGCTTGAAAATGCTTATTTTAGCAAAAAACAGCACGTTTTGAGCTTTAATCTGCGTTTTAACGCGTAAAACAGCATAAAAACGACGAATTTTTTATTATTCGTTTTATTAATATTGTTTCTATTTGAAACGATTTCAACGATCTAAAATGCTTGAAAATGCTTATTTTAGCAAAAACAGCACGTTTTGAGCTTTAATCTCGCGCCAACGCGTAAACAGCATATAAAAACGATTTGTGCTTTATTATTCGTTTTTATTAATATTGCGTCGGCCGGAACGGACCAAACGATCTAAAATGCTTGAAAATGTTTATTTTGTTAAAACAGCACGTTTTGAGCTTTTAATCTGCGGCGTTTTAACGCGTAAAACAGCATAAAACCGACGAAATTTTGTATTATTCGTTTTTATTAGCTAGTTTTACTGAACGATTTTAACGATCTAAAATGCTTGAAAATGCTTATTTTAGCAAAACAGCACGTTTTTGAGTTTTAATCTGCGTTTTAACGCGTAAAACAGCATAAAAACGACGAATTTTTTATTATTCGTTTTTTATTAATATTGCTTCTATTTGAACGATTTCCAACGATCTAAAATGCTTGAAAATGCTTATTATTTTAGCAAAAACAGCACGTTTTGAGTTTTAATCGCGTTTTAACGCGTAAAATATATAAAAAAACGACGAATTTTTTTGTCATCGCTTTATTAATATTGCGTCTATTTGAACGCATTTCGAATGATCTAGTACGCTTGAAAATAAGCGACGAAAACAGTACGTTTTGTTTTAATCAGCGTTTTAACGCGTAAACAGCATAAAAACGACGAAATTTATTATTCGTTTTATTAATATTGCGCCCATTTGAACGATTTCACCATCTAAAAATGCCTTTGAAAATGCTTTACTTTAAAACCACGTTTTGATTATCCCCAAAGCGAACGCGAAAACAGCATAAAACGACGAAATTTTATTATTCGCTCTTTATTTTTACCGTTCCCATTTTAACGGCATCTAAACGATCTAAAATGCTTGAAAATACTTATTTTAGCAAAACAGCACGTTTTGAGTTTTAATCCGCGTTTTGGCGTGTAAACAGGCCTAGAAATGACGAATTTTTATTATTCGTTTTATTAATATTGTCACTCTGGTTCCATTTCACGATCTAAATGCCGGAAAATGCTTATTTTGAAACAGTACGTTTGAGTTTTATTCCGCAGTTTTACGCGCAAAACAGTACAAAAACGACGAAATTTTTATTATCTGTTTTTATTTTTATTGCGTCTATTTTAACGACTTTAAACGATCTAAATGCCGGAAATGTTATTTTGAAACAGCATACTATTTATCCCTGTTTTAACGCTAAAACAGCATAAAACCGATTTAGAAATTTTTATTATTCGTTTTTATTAATATTGCTTCTATTTGAACGATTTCCAACGATCTAAAAATGCTTGAAAATGCTTATTTTAGCAAAACAGCACGTTTTGAGCTTTAATCTGCGTTTTAACGCGTAAAACAGCATAAAAACGACGAATTTTTTTATTATTGTTTTTATTAATATTGTCGTATTTGAACGATCGATCTGGAAATGCTTGAAAATGTTTATCGCAGCAGCACGTTTTGATTAATCGCGCCTGCCCGCGTAAACAGCATAAAAACGACGAAATCTTTTATTATTCGTTTTACTAATATTATGTCTATTTGAATGATTTCAACGATCTAAAATGCTTGAAAATGCTTATTTTAAAGCAAAACAGCACGTTTTGAGCTTTAATCTGCGTTTAACGCGTAAAACAGCAAGTTCCACGTTCTTCATTATTCGTTTTTATTAATATTGCTTCTATTTGAAACGATTTCAACGATCTAAAATGCTTGAAAATGCTTATTTTAGCAAAACAGCACGTTTTGAGCTTTAATCTGCGTTTTAACGCGTAAAACAGCGCTAAAAACGACGAATTTTTTATTATTCGTTTTTATTAATATTGGTTTCTATTTGAACGATTTCAACGATTCAAAATGCTTGAAAATGCCTATTTTGTGCAAAACAGCACGTTTTGAGCTTTAACTGCGTTTTAACGCGTAAAACAGCATAAAAACGACGAATTTTTATTATTCGTTTTTATTAATATTGCGTCTATTTGAACGATTTCACCGATCTAAAATGCTTGAAGCTTATTTTAGCAAAACAGCACGTTTTGAGCTTTAATCAGCGTTTTGGCGTAAAACAGCATAAAAAACGTGACGAATTTTTTATTATTCGTTTTTATTAATATTGCTTCTATTTGAACGATTTCACCCATCTTATACTTGGAAAATGCTTATTTTAGCAAAACAGTACCGTTTTGAGCTTTTAATCTGCGTTTAACGCGTAAAACAGCATGTAAAACGACGAAATTTTTATTATTCGTTTTTATTAATATTGCGTCTATTTGAACGATTTCAACGATCTAAAAATGCTTGCTGCTGGTTTTACAAAACAGCACGTTTTGAGCTTTTAATCTGCGTTTTAACGCGTAAACGCATGCACCACAAATTGGTCGTTTTATTAATATTGCGTCTATTTTGAAATCGATTTCAAAATTATTCAAATGCTTTGAAAATGCTTTGTCGGCAAAACAACGTTTTGAGCTTCACCCGCGTTTAACGCAAAACATACAAAAACACTGAATTATTATCTGCTTTTGGCTACTTACGTTTACTAACGACTTTCACCCGATCTAAAAATGCTTTAAAATGTTTGAAAACAGCGCCGTTTATTTCTATCTTTAACGCGCCCATTAAAATTTTGGTTGGTTCGCTTTTTGTCACATTGCGTCTACGAACATTTCAACGATCAAAACGCCGAAAATTATTTCCGAAACAGCAACGTTTTGTTTAATCGCGCTTTAACGCAAACAGTACAAAAACACGAAATTTTTATTGTCGTTTTGCCATTGCCGCTTCGGCTTCAACGCGACTTCACGACCAAAACGCCGAAATGCTGTTTTACAAACAGCAATGTTTATTTACCCGTGCTTTAACGCGAAACGTACAAAACCGACGAAATTTTTATTATTCGTTTTTTAATATTGCTTCTATTTGAACGATTTCAACGATCTAAAATATTGAAAATGCTTATTTTGAAAGCAAAACAGCACGTTTTGATGACCCGCGTTTTAACGCGTAAAACAGCATAAAAAACGACGAATTTTTATTATTCGTTTTTAATAATATTGCGTCTATTTTAACCGATTTCAACGATCTTAAAATGCTTGAAAATGCTTATTTTGCGCAAACAGCACGTTTTGAGCTTTTTATTATTCTGCGCCAAACGCGCGTAAAAAACAGCATAAAAACGACGAAATTATTATTCGTTTTTTATTACTATTGCGTCTTATCGAAACGATTTCAACGATCTAAAATGCTTGAAAATGCTTATTTTAGCAAAACAGCACGTTTTGAGTTTTAAATCGCGCTTTAACGCGTGTTAAAGCATAAAGTACCAATAAATTCTTTTTATTATTCGTTTTTATTACTACTCTATTTAAACGATTTCAAACGATCTAAAAATGCTGGAAATGCTTATTTGTGCCAAAAACAGCGCACGTTTTGAGTTTTAATCTGCGTTTAACGCGTAAAACAGCATAAAAACCGACGAAATTTTTATTATTCGTTTTTTAATATTGCTTTATTTGAAACGATTTCACCGACCAAATGGTTGAAAATGTTTATTTTAGCAAAACAGCACCGCTTGCTTTAATCTGCGTTTTAACGCAAAACAGCATGTGACGAATTTTTATTATTCCGTTTTTATTAATATTGCGTCTATTTGAACGATTTCAACGATCTAAAATGCTTGGAAAATGCTTATTTTTAAAACAAGCACGTTTTGGAGTTTTATTCTGCGTTTTAACGCGTAAAACAGCATATAATAAAACGACGAAATTTTTATTATTCCGTTTTTTATTTTATTGCGTCTATTTGAACGATTTCAACGACCTAAAATGCTTGAAAATGCTTTATTTTAGCAAAATGCTATCGTTTGAGCTTAATCTGCGTTTTAACGCGTAAAAACAGCATAAAAAATGACGAATTTTTTATTATTCGTTTTTATTGCTTCTATTTAAACGATTTCAACGATCAAATGCTTGAAAATGCTTATTTTAGCAAAACAGCACGTTCGAGCTTTAATCTGCGTTTAACGCGTAAAACAGCATAAAACGACGAAATTTTTATTAGTCTGTTTTTTTTTTAATAATATTGTTTACTTGAACGATTTCAACGATCTAAAATGGTTGAAAATGCTTATTTTAGCAAAACAGCACGTTTTGAGCTTTTAATCTGCGTTTTAACGCGTAAAAACAAGCATAAAACGACGAAATTTTATTATTCGTTTTTTATTTTTATTGCGTCTATTTTGAACGGATTTTAAATTGATCTAAAATGCTTTGAAATTGTTTATTTTAGCAAAACAGCACGTTTTGAGCTTTAATCTGCGTTTAACGCGGCAAACAGCATAAAAAACGACGAAATTTTACATTATTCGTTTTTATTAATATTGCTTCTATTTGAACGATTTCAACGATCTAAATGCTGAAAATGTTTATTTGAGCAAAACAGCACGTTTTGAGCTTTTAATCTGCGTTTTAACGCGTAAAGCAGCATAAAAACGACGAAATTTTATTATTCGTTTTTACAATATTGCGCCTATTTGAACGATTTCCCAACGATCTAAAAATGCTTGAAAAATGCTTATTTTGAAAGCAAAACAGCATCGTTTTGAGCTTTAATCTCGCGTTTTAACGTGTAAAAACAGCCTAGAAATGGGCGAATTTTTTATTATTCGTTTTTATTAATATTGCTTCTATTTGGAACGATTTCAACGATCTAAAATGCCGCATTTTAGCAAAACAGCACGTTTTGAGCTTATTCTGCGTTTTAACGCGTAAAACAGCATGTAAAAACGACGAAATTTTTTTATTATTCGTTTTTATTTTATTGCGTCTATTTGAACGATTTCAACGATCTGTGCCGCTTGAAATTGCTTATTTTAGCAAACAGCACGTTTTGAGCTTTAATTCACAAAGCGTAAAACAGCATAAAAACCGACGAAATTTTTATTATTCGTTTTATTAATATTATTGTTTATTTGAACGATTTCAACGATCTAAAAATGCTTTGCGCCGCTGGTCTTTAAACAGCATGCTTGAGCTTTATCTGCGTTTTAACGCGTAAAACAGCATGCTAAAAACGACGAATTTTGCTACCCGTTTTATTAATATTGCTTCCTATTTGAACGATCAACGATCTAAAATGCCGTTATTTTAGCAAAACAGCACGTTTTGAGTTTTAATCTGCTTCGTAAAACAGCATAAAACGACGAAATTTTACATCTGCTTTTGCCACGCATGCGCCCAGCTGGAACGATTTCAACGATCTAAAATGCTTGAAAATGCTTATTTTGCGCAAACAGCACGTTTTGAGCTAATCTGCGTTTTAACGCGTAAAACAGCATAAAACCGACGAAATTTTATTATTATTCGTTTTATTAATATTGCTTCTATTTGAACGATTTCAACGATCTAAAAATGCTTGAAAATGCTTATTTTAAAGCAAACAGCACGTTTTGAGCTTTTAATCTGCGTTTTAACGCGTAAAACAGCATAAAAAACTACAATTTTTATTCGTTTTTATTAATATTGCTTCTATTTGAACGATTTCAAATGATCTAAAATGCTTGAAAAACTTTAGAAAACAGCACGTTTTATTTAATTCTGGTTTTAATAAATTTCTATTTAACAATTTACGATTAAATTTTAAAATGCTTATTTTAAAAAATTTTGAGCTTTAATTTTCGTTTTAACGCAAAAAGCATAAACTAACTGCGAAATTTTTATTATTTTTTATTAATATTGCGCTATTTGAACGTTTTAATCTAAATTAAAATGGATTTTAAACAAACAGCCTTTTGATTTTATTTTAACCAAAACAGCATAAAAGGATTTTATTTCGTTTTATTAATATCTTTATTTGAACGATTTCAACGATTTTAAATTTGAAAATGCTTATTTAAAGCAGTTGCTTTTTTGTTCAAAAACATACAGTGCTTTAGCTTTTAACGCTAAATTCATAATTTATTTCTTTTCGTTTATTATTGACGATTTAACGATTTAAAATGCTTAAATTGTTTGAAAAGTTTTAGCTAATCAGCTTTTAGCTAAAATTGTTAAACCGTAAAATTTATTATTCGTATTTTTAATTATTCGTTTTGAAATTTGATGATTTAAAATTACGATCTAAAATGCTTGAGCTTATTTAGCAAAACAGCACGTTTTGGCTTAATCTGCGTTTTAACGCGTAAAAGCATAAAAAAATTTTATTATTCTTTTTTAAATTAATATTCTATTTGAAAATTTCAACGATCTAAAATGCTTGAAAATGCTTATTTTCAGCAAAACGGTTTTGATTTGCGTTTTAACGCGTAAAACACAAAAAACGAATTTATTATTCGTTTTATTACTTTTTCTATTGACTTTCAGTTTAAACGTTAAAATAAATCAAAAAATGAAATTTATTTTTAAAACAGCTTTGGTTTAATGCTGCTTTAACGGAAAACGCATATATAAGCAAATTTTTATTATCGTTTTTATAATATTCGTCTAAATTTGAAATTTATTTAAAATGCACTTTAATTTAAATGCTTTTAACGTTAGAAAACGATTTTATTCGTTTATTAAACCTTTAAACGATAATCTTTATTGAAAATTTTTTTTATCCTTTTAGCGTAAAACAGCTTAAAAGGGAAAATTTTATTATACAGATTTTTATTTTTCTTTTTTGTAAACTCGGCTAAAATGTTTAATGTTTTTAGCTAAAAAGCTTATTTTATTAATTGCGTTTTAGCTAAAAGCTTTAACGTAAATTTTATATTATATTTAATTATTATTATTCGTTTTTATTATTTGCTCTATTTGAAGAATTTCAACGATTTAAATGCTTAAAATTTATTTTAACACCCGGTTTTAATCTGCGTTTTAACGCAAAACAGCATAAAAACGAAATTTTTATTATTCGTTTTATTAATTTTGGGTCATTAATTTCCAACGATCTAAAATGCTTGAAAATGCTTATTTTAGCAAAACAGCACGTTTTGAGCTTTATCTGCGTTTTAACGCGTAAAACAGCATAAAAAACAATTTTTATTATTCGTTTTTATATTATTGCGTCTATTTGAACGATTTCAACGATCTAAAATGCTTGAAAATGCTTATTTTAGCAAAACAGCATTTTATTTAACGCGTTTTACGCGTAAAACAGCATAAAAAAACGTTTTTTTAATTCGTTTTTTTATTTTTTGGAACGTTTACGAAAAATGCTTTTTAAAAGGGCCCGCAAAAAA
>NW_027048504.1:0-9111 GCF_025399875.1 Dalotia coriaria | reverse complement strand
GCTATTATTCGTTTTTATTTATATTGCTTCTATTTGAACGATTTCAACGGGATCTAAAATGCTTCTTCTGAAAATGCTTATTTTAGCAAAACAGCACGTTTTGAGCTTTAATCTGCGTTTTAACGCGTAAACAGCATAAAACGGGACGAAATTCTTTTTATTTTCGTTTTTTTATTAATATAGCGTCTATTTGAACGTGATTTCAAATCGATCTAAAATGTTTGAAAATGATTATTTTAGCAAAAGCACGTTTTGAGCTTTAATCCACATTTTAACGCGTAAAACAAGTTATAAAAAACGACGAATTTTTATTATTTGGTTTTATTAATACGTTTCTATTTGGAAACGATTTCAACAATCTAAAATGCTTTGAAAATGCTTATTTTAGCAAAACAGCACGTTCTTTGAGCTTTAATGTTTTAATCGCGTAAAAACAGCATAAATGATGAAATTTTTATTATTCGTTTTATTAATATTGCGTCTATTTGAAACGATTTCAACGGGATCTAAAATGCTGCAACAGCAGTATTTTGTAGCAAAACAGCACGTTTTGAGCTTTAATCTGCGTTTTTAACGCGTAAACAGAATAAAAACGACGGGATTTTTATTATTCGTTTTTATTAATATTGCGTCTATTTAAACGATTTCAACGTGATTCAAAATGCTTGAAATGATTATTTTCAGCAAAACAGCACGTTTTGAGCTTTCTTTAATCCACGTTTTAACGCGTAAAAAACAGCATAAAACGACGAATTTTTTATTATTATTTGTTTTGGCCAATATTGCTTCTACCTGAAACGATTGCACAACAATCTAAAAATGCTTTGAAAATGCTTATTTTTAGCAAAAACAGCACGTTTTGAGTTTTAACTGCGTTTTAATAACATGTGTAAAAACAGCATAAAACGATGCAAATTTCTTTTTATTATTCGTTTTTATTAATATTGCGTCTATTTGAACGATTTTAACCGACCAAAATGCTTGAAAATGCTTATTTTAGCAAAACAGCACGTTTTGAGCTTTAATCTGCGGCGTTTTAACGCGTAAAACAGAATAAAAACGTGACGGATTTTTATTATTCGTTTTACTACGCCATTGCGTCTATTTAAACGGGATTTCAACGATCTAAATGTTTGAAAATGATTATTTTAGCAAAAACAGCACGTTTTGAGTTTTTAATCCACGTTTTAACGCGTAAAACAGCATAAAACGACGAATTTTTATTTATCGGTTTTACACATTGCTTCTATTTGGAAACGATTTCAACACCCAAAATGCTTGAAAAAATGCTTATTTTAGCAAAACAGCACGTTTTGAGTTTTAATCTGCGTTTTAACGCGTAAAACAGCATAAAACAAACGATGAAATTTTTATTATTCGTTTTTATTACTAATATTGCGTCTATTTGAACGTGATTTCAACGGGATCTAAAATGCTTGAAAATGCTTATTTTGGCAAAAACAGCATCGTTTTGAGCTTCTTTAATCTTGCGTTTTAACGCGTAAAACAGAATAAAACGACGAATTTTTATTATTCGTTTTTTTTATTAATATTGCGTCTATTTAAACGATTTCAACGATCTTAAAACACCGTTTGAAAATGCTTATTTTAGCAAAAGCAGCAATGTATTATTGAGTTTTCTTAATCTGCGTTTTAACGCGTAAAACAGCATAAAATCGACTAAATTTTATTATTTGTTATTTATTAATATTGTTTCCTCTATTTGAACGATTTCAATGAACTGCATGTGCTTTGAAAATGTTTTATTTTAGCAAAAACAGTGCACGTCTTGAGCTTTTTAACTGCTGTTTTAACGCGTAAAACAGCATAAAACGACGGAAATTTTTTATTATTCGTTTTTATTAATATTGCGTCTATTTGAAACGTGATTTTGCAACGATCTAAAAAATGCTTGAAAATGCTTATATTTTAGCAAAACAGCACGTTTTGAGCTTTTAACTTCAGCAAGTTTAAACGCGTAAAACAGAAATAAAACGACGAATTTTTAATATTCGTTTTTATTAATATTGCGTCTATTTAAACGATTTCAAACGGGATCTAAAATGCTTGAAAATGCTTATTTTAGCAAAGCAGCACGTTTTGAGCTTTAATCTGCGGCTTAATCGCGTAAAACAGCATAAAAACGACGAAATTTTTATTATTCGTTTTTATTAATATTGCTTCTATTTGAACGATTTCAACGAACTAAAAATGCTTCTGAAAATGCTTATTTTGTTAAAAACAGCACGTTTTGAGTTTTAATCAGCGTTTTAACGCGTAAAAACAGCATAAAAACGACGAAATTTTTATTATTCGTTTTTATTAATATTGCGTCTATTTCCTGAACGATTTCAAACGATCTAAAATGCTTGAAAATGCTTATTTTAGCAAAACAGCAATGTTTTGAGTTTTTAATCAGCGTTTTAACGCGTAAAACAGCATAAAACGACGAAATTTTAATATTATCTGTTTTTATTAATATTGCAGGCCCATTTGAACGATTTCAACGATCTAAAATGTTTGAAAATGCTTATTTTGCTAAAAACCGCACGTTTTGAGTTTTAATCTTTGCGCTTTAAATGCGTAAAAATTATATGTAAAACGACGCAGAATTTTTTTATTATTCGTTTTTTATTAATATTGCGTCTAGTTGAACGATTTCAAACGATCTAAAATGCTTGGAAATGCTTATTTTGCAAAACAGCACGTTTTGAGCTTTAATCTGCGTTTTAACGCGTAACACAGCATAAAACGACGAATTTTTATTATTCGTTTTTATTAATATTGCTTCTATTTGAACGATTTCAACGATCTAAAATGTTTGAAAAATGCTTTTTAGCAAAACAGCACATTTTAATCTATGTTTCTAACGCGTAAAAATAACAGCATAAAACGACGAAATTTTGCCATTCGTTTTTATTAATATTGCGTCTATTTGAACGATTTCAACGATCTAAAATAAGCCGCAGTACCAAAGCTTTATTTTAGCAAAATGCTATCGTTTTGAGCTCTGCGTTTTAACGCGTAAAAAACAGCATAAACGACGAATTTTATTATTCGTTTTATTAATATTGCTTCTATTTTGAACGATTTCAACGATCTAAAATGCTTTGAAAATGCTTAATTTTAGCAAAACATAATGTTTTGAGCTTTAATCTGCGTTTAACGCGCGTAAAACAAAAGGTATAAAAAACGACGAATTTTTTATTATTCGTTTTTATTACTATTGCTTCTATTTTGAACGATTTCAACGAACTAAAATGCTTGAAAATGCGCAGTTTTAGCAAAACAGCACGTTTTGAGCTTTAATCAGCGTTTTAACGCGTAAAACAGCATAAAAAAACGACGAAATTTTTATTATTCGTTTTTATTAATATTGCGTCTATTTGAACGATTTCCCGCAACGATCTGTCGCTTGAAAATGCTTTTATTTTAGCAAAACAGCACGTTTTGAGCTTTAATCAGCGTTTTAACGCGTAAAACAGCATAAAACGACGAAATTTTTTATTATTCGTTTTATTAATATTGGTACCATTTGAAACGATTTCAACGATCTAAAATGCTTGAAAATGCTTATTTTAGCAAAACCGCACGTTTTGAGCTTTAATCTGCGCTTTTAACGTAAGTGTAAAACAGCATAAGCAAAAAAACGACGAATTTTTTTATTATTCCGTTTTATTAATATTGCGTCTAGTTGAACGATTTCCCAACGGATCTAAAATGCTTGGAAATGCTTATTTTTGCAAAACAGCACGTTTTGAGCTTTAATCTGCGTTTTAACGCGTAACATAAAAACGACGAATTTTTTTATTATTCGTTTTTATTAATATTGCTTCTATTTGAACGATTTCAACGATCTAAAATGCTTGAAAATGCTTTTTTTGTTTAAAAACAGCACATTTTGAGCTTTTAACCCTGCGTTTTAACGCGTAAAACAGCATAAAACGACGAAATTTTTTATTATCTGTTTTTGCCATTATTGCGTCTATTTGGAACGATTCTGTCAAACGATCTAAAATGCTTGAAAATGCTTATTTTGTGCTAAAAACAGCACGTTTTTGAGCTTCTTGCGTTTTAACGTAAGTGTAAAACAGCATAAAAACGACGAATTTTTTATTATTCGTTTTTATTAATATTGCTTCTATTTGAACGATTTCAACATCTAAAATGCTTGAAAAATGCTTATTTTAGCAAAAACAGCATCGTTTTGAGCTTTAATCTGCGTTTTAACGCGTAAAACAGGCATAAAAAACGACGAATTTTTTTTATTATCTGCTCTTTTTATTAATACTGTTTCCATTTGAAATCGATTCCCCAAACCAATCCGCCCGCCCGTCATACCGAAACCCTAAAAATCCCAAGCGCCTCAAAACCATTCATTTTGCCTAATGCTATCGAAACCATCCAACATCCAAAACGTTCGCCTGGCCCGTCGTACGTCGGCCTCGAATCCTAAACCACCAAATTTTGCCTATTCGTCAATATCGCGTCATCAAACGTCGATTTTAAATCGATCTTAAAATAAGCTTGAAAATGCTTATTTTAGCAAAACAGCACGTTTTCAGCGCCTTTAATCTGCGTTTTAACGCGTAAAACAGCATATAAAAACTACGAAATTTTATTTTCGTTTTATTAATATTGCGTCTATTTCCAAACGATTTCAACGATCTAAAAATGCTTGAAAATGCTTATTTTAGCAAAACAGCACGTTTTAAGTTTAATCTGCGTTTTAACGCAAAAAACAGCATAAAACGACGAATTTTATTATTCGTTTTTTATTAATATTGCTTCTATTTGAACGATTTCCCAACAAATCTAAAATGCTTGAAAATGCTTATTTTTTGCAAAACAGCACGTTTTGTTTTAATCTGCGTTTTAACGCGTAAAACAAAAGCATAAAAAACGACGGTGTTATTATTCGTTTTTATTAATATTATTGCGTGTCTATTTGGGATTTCAACGATCTAAAAATGCCGACCCCATCCCTCTTAATCTGCGTTTTAACGCGTAAAACAAAAGTATTAATAATAAAACGGGACGAATTTTTTTATTATTCGTTTTTATTACGTATTGCTTATATTTGAACGATCTCAACGATTCAAAATGCTTGAAAATGCTTATTTTAGCAAAACAGCACGTTTTGAGCTTCTTAACTACAGGTTTTAACGCGTGTAAAACAGCATAAAAACGACGAAATTTATTATTCCGTTTTTATTAATATTGCTTCTAACTGAACGATTTCAACGATCTGAAATGTTTGAAAATGCTTTATTTTAGCAAAACAGCATCGTTTTGTGCTTTAATCTGCGTTTAACGCGTAAAAACAGCATAAAAACTTATGATTTTTTTATTATTCGTTTTTATTAATATTGTTTCTATTTGAACAATTTCAACGATCTAAAATGCTTGAAAATGCTTCTTTTAGCAAAACAGCACGTTTTGAGCTTTAATCTGCGTTTTAACGCGTAAAACAGCATAAAAACGACGAAATTTTTATGATCTGTTTATTAATATTGTGTCTATTTGAACATCGTAACTTGATCTAAAATAAGTTTGGGAAAATGATTATTTTAAAGCAAAACAGCACGTTTTGAGTTTAATCTGCGTTTTAACGCGTAAAACAGCATAAAAACGACGAATTTTTATTATTCGTTTTTATTATCATTAAGTTTATTTGCACCAGATTTCAAACGATCTAAAATGCTTCTGAAAATGCTTTTATTTTAGCAAAACAGCATCGTTTTGAGCTTTAATCTGCGTTTTAAACGCGTAAAACAGCATAAAAACGACGAAATTTTAATATTCGTTTTATTAATATTGCGTCTATTGAAACGTGATTTCCAACGGATCTAAAATGCTTGAAAATGCTTATTTTAGCAAAACAGCACGTTTTGTTTTCTTAATCTGCGTTTTAACGCGTAACAGCATAAAAAACGACGAATTTTTATTATTCCGTTTTTATTAATATTGCGTCTATATGAAATCGATTTCAACGATATATAAAATGCGCTTGAAAAAATGTTTATTTTTAGCAAACAGCAGCATCGTTTGAGTTTTAATCTGCGTTTTAACGCGTAAAAACAAAAGCATAAAACTACGAAATTTTTATTTTTCGTGTTTTTTATTAATATTGCGTCTATATTTGAAACGAGATTTCAAATCGATCTAAAAATGCTTGAAAATGCTTTATTTTAGCAAAAACAGCACGTTTTGAGCTTTAATCTGCGTTTAACGCGTAAAACAGCATAAAACGACGCAGAATTTTTATTATTCGTTTTATTAATATTGCTTCTATTTAAACGACGCTAACAATCTAAAATGCCGTTGAAAAATGCTTATTTTTGCAAAAACAGCACGTTTTGAGCTTTTAATCTGTGTTTTAACGCGTAAAACAGCATAAAAAACGACGAAATTTTTATTATTCGTTTTTATTAATATTGCGTCTATTTGAACGATTTCAACGATCTAAAATGCTTGAAAATGCTTACTTTTAGCAAAACAGCACGTTTTGAGTTTAATCTGCGTTTTAACGCGTAAAACAGCATAAAACGACGAATTTTTATTATTCGTTTTTATTAATATTGTTCTATTTGAACGATTTCAACGATCTAAAATGCTTGAAAATGCTTATTTTGCAAAACAGCACGTTTTGAGTTTTAATCTGCGTTTTAACGCGTAAAACAGCATAAAACGACGAAATTTTTATTATTCGTTTTATTAATATTGTCTATTTGAACGATTTCAACGATCTAAAATGCTTGAAAATGCTTATTTTAGCAAAACAGCACGTTTTGAGCTTTAATCTGCGTTTTTAAGCGTAAAACAGCATAAAAACGACGAATTTTATTTATTATTCGTTTTTATTAATATTGCGTTATTTGAACGATTTCAACGATTAAAATGCTTGAAAATGCTTTTATTTTAAGCAAAACAGCACGTTTTGAGCTTTAATCTGCGTTTTAACGCGTAAAACAGCATAAAAACACGAAATTTTATTTTCGTTTTTATTAATATTGCTCTATTTGAACGTATTTCAACGATCTAAAATGCTTTGAAAAATGCTTATTTTAGCAAAACAGCACGTTTTGAGCTTTAATCTGCGTTTAACGCGTAAAACAGCATAAAACGACGATTTTTTATTATTCGTTTTTATTAATATTGCTTCTATTTGAACGATTTCAACGATCTAAAATGCTTGAAAATGCTTATTTTGCAAAACAGCACGTTTTGAGCTTTTTAATCTGCGTTTTAACGCGTAAACAGCATAAAAACGACGAAATTTTTATTATTCGTTTTTTATTAATATTGCTTCTATTTGAACGATTTCAACGATCTAAAATGCTTGAAAATGCTTATTTTAGCAAAACAGCACGTTTTGAGCTTTAATCTGCGTTTTAACGCGTAAAACAGATAAAACGACGAAATTTTTATTATTCGTTTTTATTAATATTGCGTCTATTTGAACGATTTCAACGATCTAAAATGCTTGAAAATGCTTTATTTTAGCAAAACAGCACGTTTTGAGCTTTAATCTGCGTTTTAACGCGTAAAACAGCATAAAAACGACGAAATTTTTATTATTCGTTTTTATTAATATTAGCTTCTATTTGAACGATTTCAACGATCTAAAATGCTTGAAAATGCTTATTTTAGCAAAACAGCACGTTTTGAGTTTTAATCTGCGTTTTAACGCGTAAAACAGCATAAAAAGGGACGAATTTTTTATTATTCGTTTTATTAATATGCTTCTATTTGAACGATTTCAACGATCTAAAAATGCTTGAAAATGCTTATTTTAGCAAAACAGCACGTTTTGAGCTTTAATCTGCGTTTTAACGCGTAAAACAGCATAAAACGACGAAATTTTTATTATTCGTTTTTATTAATATTGCGTCTATTGAACGATTTCAACGATCTAAAATGCTTGAAAATGCTTATTTTAGCAAAACAGCACGTTTTGAGCTTTTAATCTGCGTTTTAACGCGTAAAACAGCATAAAACGACGAATTTTTATTATTCGTTTTTATTAATATTGCTTCTATTTGAAGGGATTTCAACGATCTAAAATGCTTGAAAATGCTTATTTTAGCAAAACAGCACGTTTTGAGTTTTTAATCTGCGTTTTAACGCGTAAAAACAGAATAAAACGACGAAATTTTTTTTATTCGTTTTTATTAATATTGCGTCTATTTTGAACGATTTCAACGATCTAAAATGCTTGAAAATGCTTATTTTAGCAAAACAGCACGTTTTGAGCTTTACTCTGCGTTTTAACGCGTAAAACAGCAAAAAAACGACGAAATTTTTTATTATTCGTTTTTTTAATATTGCTCTATTTGAACGATTTCAACGATCTAAAATGCTTGAATATTATTATTTTGCAAAACAGCACGTTTTGAGCTTTAATCTGCGTTTTAACGCGTAAAACAGATAAAAACGACGAATTTTTTATTATTTGTTTTTATTAATAGGCTTCTATTTGAACGATTTCACGATCAAAAATGCTTAAAAATCTTATTTTAGCAAAACAACCTTTTTTGAGCTTTAATCTGCTTTTTAACGCAAACGCTAAAAACGGAAATTTTTATTATTCTTTTTTATTAATATTGCGTCTGGTTGAACGACAACGATCAAAATGCTTGAAAATGTTTTTTAGCAAAACACCCGTTTTGAGTTTTTAATCTGCGTTTTAACACGTAAAAAGCATAAAAACGACAAATTTTTTTATTTTTCTTTTTTATTAATTTGTTCTTTTTGAACGATTTCAACGATCAAAAATGCTTGAAAATGTTTTTTTAAAAACAGCACGTTTTGAGCTTTAATCTGCGTTTTAACGCGTAAAACAACATAAAACGACAAAATTTTTATTATTCTTTTTTTATTAATATTGCGTCTATTTGAACTTTTAACGATCTAAAATGCTTGAAAATGCTTATTTTAGAAAAAAAAGCACTTTTTGAGCCGCGTTTTAACGCGAAAAAAACATAAAACGACTTTTTTACTATTCTTTTTTTAAATATTTTCTATTTGGGATTTCAACGATCAAAAAGCAAAAAATGTTTTTTTAAAACCCCGTTTGAGTTTTAAATCTGCCTTTTTAACCCCGTAAAA
>NW_027048503.1:0-9112 GCF_025399875.1 Dalotia coriaria | reverse complement strand
ATTTTTTGGTATGATTTTCTGGACAAACTTGTATTTCTACCAGCAATGCATTCGTACTTGGTGTATAAATATATTTATAGTATTGATATTCTGTTTTGCAAACTTGATTCTTGCCAGCAATGCATTCGTACTTGTGTATAAATATATTTATGGTATTGATATTCTGTTTTTGCAAACTTGTATTTCTTGCCACAATGCATTCGTACTTTGGTGTATAAATATATTTATGGTATTGATATTCTGTTTCTGTGCAAACTTGTATTTCTTGCCATCAATGCATTCGTACTTTGGTGTATAAAAATATTTATGGTATTGATATTCTGTTTCTGTGCAAACTTGTATTTCTTGCCATCAATGCATTCGTACTTTGGTGTATAAATATATTTATGGTATTGATATTCTGTTTCTGTGCAAACTTGTATTTCTTGCCATCAATGCATTCGTACTTTGTGTATAAATATATTTATGGTATTGATATTCTGTTTCTGTGCAAACTTGTATTTCTTGCCATCAATGCATTCGTACTTTGGTGTATAAATATATTTATGGTATTGATATTCTGTTTCTGTGCAAACTTGTATTTCTTGCCAGCAATGCATTCGTACTTTGGTGTATAAATATATTTATGGTATTGATATTCTGTTTCGTGCAAACTTGTATTTCTTGCCACAATGCATTCGTACTTTGGTGTATAAATATATTTATAGTATTGATATTCTGTTTCTGTGCAAACTTGTATTTCTTGCCACAATGCATTCGTACTTTGTGTATAAATATATTTATGGTATTGATATTCTGTTTCTATGCAAACTTGTATTTCTTGCCACAATGCATTCGTACTTTGGTGTATAAATATATTTATGGTATTGATATTCTGTTTCTGTGCAAACTTGTATTTCTTGCCATCAATGCATTCGTACTTTGGTGTATAAATATATTTATGGTATTGATATTCTGTTTCTGTGCAAACTTGTATTTCTTGCCATCAATGCATTCGTACTTTGATGTGTATAAATATATTTATGGTATTGACTATTCTGTTTCTGTGCAAACTTGTATTTCTTGCCATCAAATGCATTCGTACTTTGGTGTATAAATATATTTATGGTATTGATATTCTGTTTCTGTGCAAACTTGTATTTCTTGCCAGCAATGCATTCGTACTTTGATGCGTAATATATTTATGGTATTGAGTATTCTGTTTCAGTGCAAACTTGTATTTCTTGCCATCAATGCATTCGTACTTTGGTGCCGATATATTTATGGTATTGATATTCTGTTTCTGTGCAAATTTGTATTTCTTGCCAGCAATGCATTCATTACTTTGATGTATAAATATATTTATGGTATTTGATATTCTGTTTCAGTGCAAACTTGTATTTCTTGCCATCAATGCATTCGTACTTTGGTGTATAAAAAATATTTAGGGTATAGATATTCTGTTTCTCTCTGCAAACTTGTATTTCTTGCCATCAATGCATTCGTACTTTGGTGTATAAAAATATTTAGGGTATTGATATTTTTGTTTCTGCTGTTTCTGAGCGGCACAAAATTTCTGCCTCGGGTACCCGACGTGGTAGCGGTGGTGCCCATCGCGTCTGCATGTCGGCGTGGCTGCGGCACAAAATTTCTCTGCCTCCGGGTACCCCGACGTGTGCCGCGCCGGTGCCACATCGCGCGATCTGCATGCCGGCGTGGCTGCGGCCCAAAATTTCTGACTCCGGGTACCCCGACGTGTGCGCGCCGGTACCCATCGCGTCTGCGTGCCGTGTGAAACGCATTTAAAATTTCTGCCTCGGGTACCCCGACGTGTGCGCGTTGGTACCCATCGCGTCTGCATGTCGGCGTGGCTGCGGCACAAAATTTCTGCCTCGGGTGTTGCCCCGACGTGTGCGCGCCGGTACCCATCGCGTCTGCATGCCGGCGTGGCTGCGGCCCAAATTTCTGCCTCAGGTGCCCCGACGTGTGCGCGCCGGTACCCATCGCGTCTGCATGCCGGTGTGGCTGCGGCCCCAAAATTTCTGCATCGGGTACCCCGACGTGTGCGCGTTGGTACCCATCGCGTCTGCATGTCGGCGTGGCTGCGGCGCAAAGATTTCTGCCTCGGGTACCCCGACGTGTGTGCGCGCCGGTACCATCGCGTCTGCATGCCGGCGTGGCTGCGGCCCAAATTTCTGCCTCGGGTGCCCCGACGTGTGCGCGCCGGTGCCCATCGCGTCTGCATGCCGGTGTGGCTGCGGCTTAAAATTTCTGCCTCGGGTACCCCGGCGATGTGGCATTGGTACCCCATCGCGTCTGCGTATCGGCGTGGCTGCGGCGCAAAGATTTCTGCCTCGGGTACCCCGACGTGTGCGCGCGGTACGCATCGCGTCTGCGTACCGGCGTGGCTGCGGCGCAAAATTTTGCCTCGGAATTTGCCCCCGACGTGTACGCTCGGTACCCATCACGGCTGCATGCCCCGCGTGGCTGCGGCACGGAAATTTCTGCCGCGGGTACTCCGGAATCGAGCTACCTGGGGCAAGTAATAAATTTGGGACTGCGGGGATTAAATCGCAAAATCGTAGCAGGTTAAGCCGATTTTGATTCGAAAAATTGAGGAAAAAATTCGCCGATATGAGCTCTTCACCGAAAGGTGTGGGCCGTAAGCGAGGGATCGGTTTCTGAGAATTTTATAGCCCTAAAGCGAAAAAACCTGAAATAATCTCTGCAGTTCTGGAGTACTAAGCCCTTCCCTTTTATAGAAGGAATGGTATCTATATATATACCATTGCGTGCTATCGAAAACGCGTTTTGCGCTTATGATGCACAAATGCACGCGTGCGTTTTTACAGCAAATTCAATGCAACGAATATTTACATGTGCGGTGTGCAATGAACTTTGCCGTGCTGCTACAAGCTGCTGGCTACTTGCAACAACAAACGCACGTTTTGTTTCGCCACGCTACAATAATGTTTTTGTGTGCGTGCACGGAGCCTAAATCGTGAGGTCCGTCCGGTTATTGGACGAACCGAATCCCAAGCAAAAGGCTAAGTCTCAACAGATCGCAGCGTGGAAACTGCTCACCGAGTACAACACCCGCCAGGTACGAAAGTCGTATACAGACTATTCCGAGGCTTCGACATCGAAACAGACACCCGTAATCGACCGCCTGAAGTCAGCAGGACATAGAGCATAATAACTCCGCCTGACTGATACTCCGATCGGCAATGATAAGGGGCCGTGCGTAGCCGCGACCAGTCGGACTATCTAATACATCACATTGTATTGAGCCTTTCAACTCTCGAAACTCAGCCGGTGTCGTTGCCAACTTTGTCTAGACGGGGACGGCCTTAGAGGCGTTCGACGCCGTCCACGGATGAGCTTCACCACCGCCCGCTCGAGCGAGTGCGTAACCAATTGTGTCGAACCTGCGGTTCCTCTCGTACTGAGCAGGATTCACTGTCGCAACGACTGGCTATCGGTAGGGTGAAACTAACCTGTCTCACGACGGTCTAAACCCAGCTCACGTTCCTATTGGCGGGTGAACAATCCGACGCTTGGCGAATTCTGCTTCGCAATGATAGGAGCCGACATCGAAGGATCAAAAGCAGCGTCGCTATGAACGCTTGGCAGCCACAAGCCAGTTATCCTGTGGTAACTTTTTCTGACACCTCTTGCTGTAGCTCTTCAAGCCAAAAGGATCGATAGGCCGTGCTTTCGCAGTCCTATGCATACTTGAACATCGGGATCAAACCGGCACGCCCTTTGCTCTACGCGAGGTTTGTCCTCACTTCTATGAGCTGGCCTTGGGACACCTGCGTTATTCTTTGAGCAGATGTACCGCCCCAGTCAGACTCCCCGCCTGACAGTGTCCTCGAATCGGATCACGCGGGAGCATTTAGCGGCGATCAGACTGCGCGACTGGCCGCACGACGCCCGCACGACACACCGAAATGCGCCGCACGCGACATTTGCACGCGCCGCACCGACTTCACCTCTGCGCTTGGCTCAGAACACCGTGATCGCCGCGTAAGCGAACGACGCACGCGCTCCACCTCATCGGTAAGTAGAAACGATGAAAGTGGTGGTATTTCACCGTCGACGGGCGGCCGTAACCGTGATCCGTCTCCCACTTATGCTACACCTCTCATGTGTCTCCTTACAGTGCCAGACTAGAGTCAAGCTCAACGGGGTCTTCTTTCCCCGCTAATTTTTCCAAAGGCCAACCGTTCCCTTGGCAGTGGTTCTCGCTAGATAGTAGGTAGGGACAGCAGTGGGAATCTCGTTAATCATTTCATGCGCGTCACTAATTGGATGACGAGGCATTTGGCTATCAGAATTTGTGCGCAAACTGCCATGCGAACTCCGAAGAGTTCACGCGCTTTATCATCATATGCCGTCACCGCGTAGATTGGCTCCGCTTTATTCCACTACGAAGTTGTTCCCCACAGTGGTAGGTGAGAAGAGTTGGAGGACAGGGTAACTCATTTTAACAAGCCGGGAATTCTACTCGCTTCGTACCCATCACCCCCATTACGCAATAAAGATGGTAATTTGGGCGGTGCCACAGTAGAAAATGGCTAAAATTTTGAGACATACCAGAACCAGACTTTACAGTTAAAACGCACGGTTACATTTACCTGTTTCGCCGGGGAAACGGTGTTGAGATTTGAGCAATGAAGGCTCGGTGTTATAAACCGCTAACTTTTCAGCAAAGCTAGTTTCAGGTCACTTTTCCTTCCCAATAGATACCAACATCGCAGACTTCACTACGTGCTGGTCATTGGAGAGTAGAAGGTCTGGTTTGCGCAGTCCATCCGGTAAGCGGATTCGCGGCTCTTTTCTCAATTACCCACCCGGCTTTCCGCGAAATTTAGAAACTTGAGGCAAATGTGGTCGTGCCTGGCGATTCGAGCTGCGTAAGGTTATATAGCAGCTGAACAACATGCGATAGGCTCTCTACCTTTTTAGCCACCACGGCACTTCCTCTCGCGTCCGGGTGGGTTAGATGGAATGCCAGCAATTGGGAAGTAGATTCCCACGCAGTTGTACTCTGCTCGTACGTAGATTCTCAACCGACCAGTTGGTCGGTGGCTGTGTAATAGTGAGACCCACGTTTGCGGCATTCCGACCTGTCGGATTCCGTTACCGCTGTAACTTGCTTCCAGGTTGTCGGCCAATTGACGTTTATATTGCAGCGCACAGAATTTATGACACCTGCAATTGCAAAGAAATCTGTCCTGTGCCGTTCGAAAAGACGCTTCCGAGAAGGAAGCTTTCCGGAAACAGAACACAGGCAGTTCTCCAATCGCTTATACACCGTAAGATGGAATTGAAGTCGCAAAATGGGAAGACCTAAGCCCCACGTCCACAGCGAAGCATACAAGTACATTCGGACTGGTTTTGGAGGTGGAGAATAGACTTAATCATGGATCGGGAATGTAATCCGCACATAAGAATCGTCTTACTGACCCGAAGGTGCTGCAGGCGTGCCAACACGCGCAGAGAAACAGATAGGTCTTTGCCTTATGTATAATTTCTGCGACGGCAAGTGAGGAGCTTTACACAGACGCTTACATTCAAAGATGGAATAACGCATTCGTGGGCTGCCGGCTGCCTAGAAGCAACTGTAGTACCCACCAAGGGTATTTGAAGTGGTCTATGGAGATGGTTTTAATAGGTTCCTCCTAAGGAGAAAAACGGTTCCGTGCGGAGCGCTAAGTTTTCGCACGAGGCACCTGTCTCAACGGTGTAGGGAACTGTTTTGGACATTCAGGGCCCATACCCTGAAGGCTAAAAATCGTGTGCCTTTGCAGTAATAAAGAGCTTCTACTCTCTTCATTATTGGGCGCCAAAAGCAAGATATCATCCGCGTAAACCCAAACACAGGGATGTTTTCGCCCATTTGATTATAATCCCACGAGTCGGCTGGTAGACTGCTAGGAATTGATCTAGAACTAAATTGAATAAAATTGCCGAAAGAGGATCGCCTTGTTTTACGCGCCTTAATGCCAAATGGCGTGAGTGTTCTTCCACACGACACGGTTGTACTGCACTCTGGTACGATTCATGGAGCGAAGTTAGCTAAATTGGCGCGCTTGCTTTGCAAGGCCGCTCTATGGCGGAGTGTTCGACTGTGTCGAAGGCGCGTCTCAAATCTAACGAGGAGGATGGTATAGGGCGGCACGCTGTACTTGTCTAATGATAGGTCTAGGGCGCGTTATTGTACATGACGCCGTCGTCGGTGGTGAAGCCTTTTTGAGAAAGCGCGATGGAGTGGCACCGTGTGCAATCTTTTCAGCAATAATTTAGAAAAATTTTGGTAACATTGATCCACAGTAATGGGCCGCCAATTATTGATGTTATCCAGTCGGTCGTGGGTTTGGGATCAGTATTGGTTCGATAAAGTTTAAGCGCGCTTGGAATGTAGCTCAATAATACATCAAGTTGTAACACAACTGACGCTTACCGGCATCCAAAATTTTGTTAAGCCTACGGCAGGTGATCCCGTCCGGACCGCGAGCACAATTTTACCGTCGCTAAGGCGTTTAGAATTTCAAAATTTTGGATTGGGCCGTTGAGTTCGAAGATGTTCCTCCATTATACTGGTGCAGTTAACTGTGTTGTGATCTACACGGGACTTTCCCTCCGTTGGGGCATTCGAACAAAGGAGAGTACGTAGACTCTATTGCCTCTACGGAAATTAAGCCGTCGCTGACCAGAGTGTCATCAGGATGCACCTTGCAAGTCTTGCTCGGTCAGTACTGTACAAAGATTGAGATAATTTGTACAGGTGAGGCTCGCCGGTTTCCGCTTCTCGGCACGTTTGGAAGAGCAGCATGAAATTAATTGCCCCGGCCGGGCGTTGGTGTTCAGGCAATCGCCTGACGTGGAGAAATTGTTTCACCACCATCAGGTCGGTGCTTTGATCGCGTAAGCCAGCACCCGAGCAGAACAAATCAATACCGGCTCTCGTTCATGCGAAGCCGAGGACTTCGATGAACCTGCCTCGCAGATATCCGGTACTCCTGTCTTGAAGTTGGCACGGGTGGCGCGGGCGGGAGGCCTGCTCTCCCCATTCCTTCCAAGGTGGGAATTTCCTCAATAACGCCGTCCACGAAGGCGCGGAAGGGGAGGTGAGGGGCGGAACCACGTTCAATCCTGATGTCCGACGGGGCCTCAAAGACCTCGTCATCACCCATCGCTTCTTCGATCTCGCTTCGGTATCATTGATGCAACAAAGGGGAACGGTATTCAGCGTTCTGGCGTTTTCTTTAGGGCTCCCAGAGGCCGACCGTTCATCTGTGTTACCAGATACTTGTTGATATGACGCAACTCTCCGTTCCCAGCGAGCTTCAAGCATGCCATATGCGATATCTCAGCGGAGACCACCGATGATGTTTGTGCTCGGTCCCCAAAGCGTTTTGAGTGTTGTATTCTGGGATGTCTCATCCTCATATGTGACTTACTCCCTCAGCGGTAGCAAATTCATCGCAGACCTCGCTGCCGGGTGAAAGTGGAAGCTCCACGCCGGTGTAACGCAAAAGCGGTGATGAGGCGCTGAAGCCCCGTTGGTGGCAAAGAGACTCGCCCACAGTCACAAGGAAGTGGCTGTGGTTGAGGCGGGCGCGCTACATTGTCAATGTCTTGTTCAGTTGGGTGTACTCATTGTGGGTCTTAATATGGAGTCGCGAAAGAAGAAAACTAAGTTTTAATAAGACGTTGCTAAACATAGTCACACGGGCTTGAATCACCAAGTACCCCAGGCACACAGAAAAGTACGCGGAATGGCAGGGGCCCTCGCAGCTTTAGGATATATAATAGAAATAGAACTGTGTGTGGTAGCAGCGAAGGATTGAAGGTGAAACGAAGTCCAGCTACAGAGTCAATAGCGGGCGCTCAACGAAATCAGACACCCAATGTTGATTTCAATCACCTCTTACGATTAAGCTCACAGCGATTTGCTGTGAGTAAATTCTAACGCCGTTACCACACGGCTAAAAAGTCATAGTTACTCCGCCGTTTACCCGCGCTTGCTTGAATTTCTTCACGTTGACATTCAGAGCACTGGGCGAAATCACATTGTAGCAACACCCGTTGGGGCCATCGCAATGCTTTGTTTTAATTAGACAGTCGGATTCCCCAGGTCCGTGCCAGTTCACAGAGCTGATCGTTGTGGCCGAAGGGGACACACGCACCTGCACGCGTTGCCGCGCCGGCACGGGGCCTCACAACAGGAAGTTCCGCGGGAGGCAAGGCACGGAAGGACCGAACAAAGATAAAACAGCGTCGTCAAAGGCAGAAATGATGCGGGTATATTTAACTCAAATGTGGTTGCGATAAACGTGAACAATAACAGCAAATCAAAAGGCACGAATAATAAAACGTCTATAACCTAGTACAACCACAGCTTCTGCGGCAAACGGGGAGAAAGATACACCGAAGGTTCAGCAGACTCAGTCGCCATTATCAGTCTGCCCTGGGACTACTAAGAACACTGTTTAAATCCTGTGCATTTAAACATTAAACGTGTACTGTAGGCATAACTTTTACAACTTTAAACTTTAGTTGTTTTATACTAAAAAATTTATTTTTACAGCGGTAATTCCATATTATAACAAATTGCTACTGGATATATCTGCAAATTATATTTGTTTACCATACACTGAACAAAATCACGTCTTGGGCTTTATAAAGTGCTCGTTGCCATTTTTGATCAGCCCACGTACACGATCGATATTGGCAGCGGTGAATATTCTTGCTTTGGCACAGGCCGGTGACGATTTTGAAGGAATTACAAGCGTCTGCCAGCAAGGTTAACAATTGAAAAATTGTGCATCCTATTCCTTTACATTCAAAATTCAATTACAAACAATTACAGAAAATAATGAAGAGCAGCAAGAAAACAGCAGAATCCGGCGCAATTAAAGTTTTAAGTAACTATTTAATCAAGTACAATCAAAATGATGATGATGAATCATTGAAAGAAATCGATAACATCACTATTGATTCAAAAGTGATAAATTAGATGAGACAGCTGAAAGTGTCAAAAGTTTACCTGTCGTGGAAATATCCGACAATGAAGGAAGCTGTTGAGGATTTTATCATTTTGTTTCCGATGTAACTGAAGAAC
>NW_027048502.1:0-9124 GCF_025399875.1 Dalotia coriaria | reverse complement strand
TTTTTTTTAAAACACGCGTTAAAAACGCAGTATTAAAAGCTCAAAACGTGCTGTTTTGCTAAAATAACATTTCGCATTTTAGATCGTAAATCGTTCAAATAGAGCAATATTATAAAAACGAATAAAAAATTCGTCGTTTTTATGCTGTTTTACGCGTTAAAATGCAGATTAAAGCTCAAAACGTGCTGTTTTGCTAAAATACATTTTCAAGCATTTTAGATGTTGAAATCGTTCAATAGAAATATTAATAAAACGAATAATAAAAATTCGTCGTTTTATGCTGTTTTACGCGTTAAAACGCAGATTAAAGCTCAAAACGTGCTGTTTTGCTAAAATAACATTTTCAAGCATTTTAGATCGTTGAAATCGTTCAAATAGACGCAATATTAATAAAAACGAATAATAAAAATTTCGTCGTTTTATGCTGTTTACGCGTTAAAACGCAGATTAAAGCTCAAAACGTGCTGTTTTGCTAAAATAAGCATTTTCAAGCATTTTAGATCGTTGAAATCGTTCAAATAGAAGCAATATTAATAAAACGAATAATAAAAATTTCGTCGTTTTATGCTGTTTTACGCGTTAAAACGCAGATTAAAGCTCAAAACGTGCTGTTTTGCTAAAATAATCATTTTCAAGCATTTTAGATCGTTGAAATCGTTCAAATAGACGCAATATTAATAAAAACGAATAATAAAAATTTCGTCGTTTTATGCTGTTTTACGCGTTAAAACGCAGATTAAAGCTCAAACGTGCTGTTTTGCTAAAATAGCATTTTCAAGCATTTAGATCGTTGAAATCGTTCAAATAGAAGCAATATTAATAAAAACGAATAATAAAAATTCGTCGTTTTTATGCTGTTTTACGCGTTAAACGCAGATTAAAGCTCAAAACGTGCTGTTTTGCTAAAATAATCATTTTCAAGCATTTTAGATCGTTGAAATCGTTCAAATAGACGCAATATTAATAAAAACGAATTATAAAAATTTCTCGTTTTTATGCTGTTTACGCGTTAAAACGCATATTAAAGCTCAAAGCGTGCTTTTTTGCTAAAATAAGCATTTTTCAAGCATTTAAGATCGTTGAAATCGTTCAAATAGAAGCAATATTAATAAAAACGAATAATAAAAATTCGTCGTTTTTTGCTGTTTTACCGTTAAAACGCAGATTAAAGCTCAAACGTGCTGTTTTGTAAAATAATCATTTTCAAGCATTTTAGATCGTTGAAATCGTTAAATAGACGCAATATTAATAAAAACGAATTATAAAAATTCGTCGTTTTATGCTGTTTTACGCGTTAAAACGCGATTAAAGCTAAAAACGTGCTGTTTTGCTAAAATAAGCATTTTCAAGCATTTTAAATCGTTGAAATTGTTCAAATAGAGCAATATTAATAAAAAACGAATAATAAAAATTCGTCGTTTTATGCTGTTTTACGCGTTAAAACGCAGATTAAAGCTCAAAAGTGCTTTTTTGATAAAATAATCATTTTCAAGCATTTTAGATCGTTGAAATCGTTTAAAATATAAGCAATATTAATAAAAACGAATAATAAAAATTCGTCGTTTTATGCTGTTTTACGCTTTAAAAACGCAGATTAAAAGCTCAAAACGTGCTGTTTTGCTAAAATAATCTTTCAAGCATTTTAGATCGTTGAAATCGTTCAAATAGGCGCAATATTAAAAAAAACGAATAATAATAATTTCGTGTTTTTATGCTGTTTTACGCGTTAAAACGCAGATTAAAAGCTCAAAACGTGCTGTTTTGCTAAAATAATCATTTTCAAGCATTTTAGATCGTTGAAATCGTTCAAAGATGCAATATAAAAAACGAATAATAAAATGTCGTCGTTTTATGCTGTTTTACGCGTTAAAACGTCAGATTAAAGCTCAAACGTGCTGTTTTGCTAAAATAAGCATTTTCAAGCATTTTAGATTGTTGAAATCGTTCAAATAGAAACAAATTAATAAAAACGAATAATAAAAATTCTTTTTAAGCTTGTTATTACGCGTTAAAACGCAGATTAAAGCTAAAACGTGCTGTTTTGCTAAAATAATCATTTTCAAGCATTTTAGATCGTTGAAATCGTTCAAATAGACGCAATATTAATAAAAGACGAATATAAAAATTTCGCGTTTTTATGTTTTTACGCGTTAAAACGCAGTTTAAAAAAGCTCAAAACGTGCTGTTTTGCTAAAATAAGATTTTCAAGCATTTTAGATCGTTGAAATCGTTCAAATAGAAGCTAATATTAAAAAACGAATAATAAAAATTCGTCGTTTTATGCTGTTTCGCGTTAAATCGCAGATTAAAGCTCAAAACGTGCTGTTTTGCTAAAATAATCATTTTCAAACATTTTAGATCGTTGAAATCGTTCAAATAGACGCAATATTAATAAAAACGAATTAAAAAATTTCGTCGTTTTATGCTGTTTCGCGTTAAACGCAGATTAAAGCTCAAAACGTGCTGTTTTGCTAAAATAAGCATTTTCAAGCATTTTAAATCGTTGAAATTATTCAAATAGAAGCAATATTAATAAAAACGAATAATAAAAAATTCGTCGTTTTATGCTGTTTTACGCGTTAAAACGCAGATTAAAGCTCAAAATGTGCTGTTTTGATAAAATAATCTTTTCAAGCATTTTAGATCGTTGAAATCGTTTAAATATACGCAATATTAATAAAAACGAATAATAAAAATTCGTCGTTTTAGCTGTTTTACGCGTTAAAACGCAGATTAAAGCTCAAAACGTGCTGTTTTTGCTAAAATAATCGTTTTCAAGCATTTTAAATCGTTGGAAATCGTTCTAAATAGGCGCAATATTAATAAAAACGAATAATAATAATTTCGTCGTTTTTATGCTGTTTTACGCGTTAAAACGCGATTAAAGCTCAAACGTGCTGTTTTGCTAAATAAGCATTTTCAAGCATTTCAGATCGTTGAAATCGTTCAAATAGAAGCAATATTAATAAAAAGGAATAATAAAAATCGTCGTTTTATGCTGTTTTACGCGTTAAACGCAGATTAAAGTTTCAAAGTGCTGTTTTTTTTGCTAAAATAATCATTTTCAAGCGATTTTAGATCGTGGAATCGTTCAAATAAGACGCAATATATAAACAGTCATAAAATGTTGTTTCGTTAGCTGATTTACTCGTAAAACGCAGATTAATGCTCAAAACGTCTGTTTTGAAAATATCAGCATTTTCAAAGCATTTAGATCGTTGAAATATAAAATTCGTCGTTTATATATACGAATAAAAAAAATTAAGCTTAAATGCTGTTTTGCTAAAAACGCAGTTTAAGATTTTAACTGCTGTTCAAAAGATATATTATTCAAGAACATTTTAAATCGTTGAATCGTTTAAAATGCGCAATTTTAAAATAAAAACGAATAATAAAATTTGTTTTTAAAATGTTTTCGCGTTTTAGCGTTAAATCTTCAAACGTGCTTTTTATAAAAAAATAACATTTTCAAGCATTTGTCGTTGAAATCGTTCATTAGCAATTTAATAAAACGAATAATAAAACAATTCGTCGTTTTAATTGTTTTACGCGTTAAAACGCAGATTAAACTCAAAACATGCATTTTAAATAATATTTAAGCATTTCAGTCGTTTGGGTCGTTCAAAATATCGCAACTTAAGCTCAAAACGAATTTTAAGCAGAAATCATTTAAGCGATTTTACGTTAAACCGATTAAACCAAACGTGTGTTTTACGAAAATAAACATTTCAAGCATTTTGATCTTGAAATCGATTCAAAAGAAGCAATATTAAAAAACGTAAATAAATTCGTCGTTTAATGCGTTCGTTAAAACGCAGATTAAAGCTCAAAACCTGATTGCTAAAATTAATCGTTTTAAGCATATAGATCGTTAAACAGTTAAGAATAGACGCAATATTAAAAAACAATTTTCAAAAATTTCGTCGTTTTATGCTGTTTCCCTTAAAACGCAGATTAAAACTCAAAACGTGCTGTTTTGCAATAAATTTTCAAGCATTTAGATCGTTGAAATCGTTCCAAGAAGCAATATTAATAAAAAAATAATAAAAATTCGTCGTTTTAATGCTTTACGCGTTAAAACGCAGATTAAAACTCAACGTGCTGTTTTCCCTTAAACAATCAATTTTCAAGCTTTTTTAAGATCGTTAAATCATTCAAATAGTGCAATTTTAATAAAAGCGATTAATAAAATTTCGTTTTTATTTTTTTAAACGTTTAAACGCAGATTAAAACTCAAATCTGTTTTGCTAAAATAAGCATTTTCAAGCATTTTAGATCGTTGAATGCTTTCAATTAGAAGCATTAAAAACGAATAATAAAAATTCGTCGTTTAATAATTTTACGTTTTAACAGATTAAACTTAAAACGTGCTGTTTTGCTAAAATAATCATTTTCAACATATAGATCGTTAAATTTCAAATGTGCAATCTTAAATAAAAACGAATAAAAAAAATTTCGTTTTTTGCTGTTATTACGCGTTAAACGCAGAATTAGAAACTCAAACGTGCTGTTTTGCTAAAATAACATTTTCAAGCATTTTAGATCGTTGAAATCGTTCAAATAGAAGCAATATTAATAAAACGAATAATAAAACAATTTCGTCGTTTTATGCTGTTTTACGCGTTAAAACGCAGATTAAAGCTCAAACGATGCTGTTTTGCTAAAATAATCATTTTCAAGCATTTTAGATCGTTGAAATCGTTCAAATATACGCACTTTAATAAAACGAATAATAAAATTTCGTCGTTTTATGCTTTTTTACGCGTTAAAACGCAGATTAAAGCTAAAAACGTGCTGTTTTGCTAAAATAATCATTTTCAAGCATTTTAGATCGTTGAAATCGTTCAAATAGAAGCAAATATTAAAAAAAACGAATAAAAAAAAATTTCTGCCGTTTTAATGCTGTTTTACGCGTTAAAACGCAGTTTAAAAAGCTCAAAACGTGCTGTTTTGCTAAAATAATCATTTTCAATTTTTTTTGATCGTTGAAATCGTTCAAATAGACGCAATATTAAAAAAAGCGTTTAAATAATAATTTCGTCGTTTTTATTGTTTTACGCGTTAAAACGCAGATTAAAGCTCAAAACGCTTGTTTTGCTAAAATAAGCATTTTCAAGCATTTTAGATCGTTAAAAATCTTTCAAATAGAAGCAATATTAATAAAAACGAATAAAAAAAAATTCGTCGTTTTTATATTTTTTTACGCGTTAAAACGCAGTTTTAAAGCTAAAAACGTGCTTTTTTGCAAAAAATAATCATTTTCAAGCATTTTAGATCGGGGAAACCGTTCAAAAGACGCAATATTAAAAAAAAAACGAATAAAAAAAATTTTGTCTTTTTTTATGCTTTTTTTACGCTTTAAAAACGCAGTTTAAAAAGCTCAAAACGTGCTGTTTTGCTAAAATAAGCATTTTCAACATTTTAGATCGTTAAAAGTTCAAATAGAAGCAATATTAATAAAAACGAATAATAAAACACCCGTCGTTTTATGCTGTTTTACGCGTTAAAACGCAGATTGGCTAAAAACGTGCTGTTTTGCAAAAAATAATCTTTTTCAAGCATTTTGATCGGGGAAATCGTTCAAATATACGCAATTTTTAATAAAAAAAACGAATAAAAAATTTCGTCGTTTTTATGTTGTTTTACGCGTTAAAACGCAGATTAAAGCTAAAAAACGTGCTTTTTTGGCTAAAATAAGACGCATTTTAGATCGTTGAAATCGTTCAAATAGGCAAATTAAAAAAAAACGAAAAAAAAAAATTCGTCTTTTTTATGTTGTTTTACGCGTTAAAACGCAGTTTAAAAAGCTCAAAAGGGCTGTTTTGCTAAAATAATCGTTTTCAAGCATTATAGATCGTTGAAATCGTTCAAATAGACCCCAATATTAAAAAAAAAACGAATAATAAAATTTCGTCTTTTTTATGCTTTTTTACGCTTTAAAAAACGCAGATTAAAGCTCAAAACGTGTTTTTTTTGCTAAAATAATCATTTTCAAGAAGATCGTTGAAACCGTTCAAATAGAAGCAATATTAATAAAAACGAATAAAAAAAAAATTCGTCGTTTTAATGTTTTTTTTACGCTTTAAAAACGCAGATTAAAGCTCAAAACGTGCTGTTTTGCTAAAATTTTTTTCAAATTTTAGTTTTAAATCGCAAAAAAAAAGGTTTTAAAATTTTTTTAAAAAAAAAATTTTAAAAAAAAAAAAATTTTTTTTCCAAAAAAGGTTTTTGTTTTTAAAAGGTTAAACCCAAAAATTTTTTTAAAAAAAGAATTTTAAAATTTTTTTTTTTTAAAAAAAAATTTAAAAAAAAAAAAAATTTTTCCTTTTTTTTTTTTTAAAACGGAAAAAAAAAAAAATTTTTTGGGAAAAAAATTTTTTTTGGTTTTTTTTTTTTAAATTTAAAAAAAAAAAAAAAAAAAAAAAAAAAAAATTTTTTTTCCTTTTTTTTTTTAAAAAAAATTTTTTTAAAAAAAAAAAATTTTTCCCTTTTTTTTAAAAGGGAAAAAAAAATTTTTTTTAAAAAAATAATTTTTTTTCCCTTTTTTTTTTGGGGAAAAGGGGAAAAAACCAAAATTTTTTAAAAAAAAAAAAATTTTTTAAAATTTTTTTTTTTCCAAAAACGAAAATTTAAAAAAAAATTTTTTTTTTTTTTTCCCTTTTTAAAAATTTTTAAACCCCCTTTTTTTTTTTTAAAAAAAGGAAAAAAAAAAAATTTTGGTTTTTTTTTTTCCCCAAAAAAAAAAAAAAAAATTTGTTTTTTTTTTTTTTAAAAAAAAAATCCCCCGGAAAAAAAAAAAATTTTAAAAATTTTGGGTTTTTTTTTTTAAAAACGAAAATTTAAAAAAAAAGGGGTTTTTTTTTTTTTGGTTTTTTTTTGGGTGTTTAAAAAAAATTTTTTTGGAAAAAAAAAATTTTTTTTTTTTTTTAAAAAAAAAAAAAAAAAAAAAATTTTTTTTTTTTAAATTTTTTTAAACCCAAAAAAACCCCCAAAGGGGAAAAAAAAAAAATTTTTTTTTTTTTTTTTGGTTTCCTTAAAAAAAAAAAAAAAAAATTTTTTTTTTTTTTTTTTTAAAAAAAAAAAGCCCCGGGGGGGAAAAAAAAAAAAAGGGGGTTTTTTTTTTTTTTTAAAACCCCAAAAAAAAAAAAAATTTTTTTTTTTTTTTTTAAAAATTAAAAAAATTTTTTCCCTTTTTAAAAAATTTTGTTTTTTTTTTTTAAAGGGAAAAAAAAAAAAAAAACCGGGGTTTTTAAAAAACTTTAAAAAAAAAAGGGGGGGGCCCCCTTTTTTTAAAATAATCATTTTCGCATTTTGTCGTTGAAATTTTTCAAATGGCAATATTAATAAAACGAATAAAAAAATTTGTCGTTTTTGCTGTTTTAGGGTTAAACGCAAAATTAAACCAAAACGTGCTGTTTTGAAAATAACTTTTCAAGAAATTTAGATCGTTAAATCGTTCAAATTAAAGCATATTTAAAAACGATAATAAAAATTTGTCGTTTTTATACTGTTTTACGCGTTAAAACGCAGATTAACTCAAAAGTTTTTGTTTTGTTTTAAAATCATTTTCAAGCATTTTAGATCTTGAAATCTTTCCCGCGCAAATTAATAAAACAATTAAAATTTCCGTCGTTTTATGCTGTTTTACGCGTTAAAACGCAGATTAAGCCAAAACGTGTGTTTTAAATAGCCGTTTTCAAGCATTTAGATCGTTGAAATCGTTCAAATAAACATATTAATAAAAACGAATAAAAAAAATCGTCGTTTTTAAAGTGCGTTTTACGCGTTAAAACGCGTTTTAGCTCAAAACGTGTTTGCTAAAAAGTCATTTTCAAGCATTTTAGATCGTTGAAATCGTTCAAATATCCCAATATTAATAAAAGAAAAAAAATTTGTCGTTTTATGTGTTTTACGCGTTAAAACGCAGTTTAAAAACTCAAAACGTGCTGTTTTGCTAAAATAGCATTTTCAAGCATTTTAGATCGTTGAAATCGTTCAAATAGAAGCAATATTAATAAAAACGAATAATAAAAAAAATTCGTTTTTTATGCTGTTTTACGCGTTAAACGCAGTTTAAAAAGGTCAAACGTGCTTTTTGCTAAAATAATCATTTTCAAGCATTTTAAATCGTTGAAATCGTTCAAATAGACGCAATATTAATAAAAACGAATAATAAAATTTCGTCGTTTTTATGCTTTTTTAAAGCGTTAAAACGCAGATTAAACCCTCAAAAGGCTGTTTTTGCTAAAATAAGCATTTTCAAGCATTTTAGATCTTTGAAATCGTTAGAATAGAGAACTATTAATAAAGACGAATAACAAAAATCGTCGTTTTTTGCGTTTTACGTCTAAAACGCAGATTAAAGCTCAAAGCGTGCTGTTTTCAAAAATAATCATTTTCAAGCATTTTAAGATCGTTGGAAATCGTTCAAATGCCTATTAATAAAACGAATAAAAAATTGTGTTTTATGCTTTTACGCGTTAAAACGCAGATTAAACTAAAAACGTGCTGTTTTTAAAAAACATTTTCAAGCATTTTAGATCGTTGAAATCGTTAAAATAAAGCAATATTAATAAAACGAATAAAAATTCGTCGATTTTATGCTGTTTTAAGCGTTAAACGCAGATTAAAAGCTCAAAACGTGATTTTCGAAAATAATCATTTTCAACATTTTGATCGTTGAAATCGTTCAAAACGCAATAAATAAAAACGAATATAAAAAATTTCGTCGTTTTATGTGTTTTACGCGTTAAAACGCAGATTAAACTCAAAACGTGCTGTTTTGCTAAAATGCATTTTAAAGCTTTTAGTCGTTGAAATCGTTCAAATAGAAGCAATATTAATAAAAACGAATAATAAAAATTCGTCGTTTTATCTTTTTTACGCGTTAAAACGCAGATTAAGCTCAAAACGTGCTGTTTTGCTAAAATTTAATCATTTCAAGCATTTTAGATCGTTGAAATCGTTCAAATGCGCAATATTAATAAAAACGAATAATAAAAAATAAGTTTTTATGTTTTGTTTTGGGGTTAAACGCAGATTAAAAGCTCAAAACGTGCTGTTTTGCTAAAATAAGCATTTTCAAGCATTTTAGATCGTTGAAATCTTTTAAAAAATTTAAAAA
>NW_027048501.1:0-9129 GCF_025399875.1 Dalotia coriaria | reverse complement strand
CGAGGATTAAAAAACCTTCCAAAAACGTCCCGGTTTTGTTTAAAATAAGCATTTTCAAGCGTTTTAGATCGTTGAAATCTTTTAAAAATAGACGCAAAAAAAAATAAAAACGAATAAAAAAAGGGTCTTTTTTTATGTTTTTTTACGCGTTAAAACCAGAATAAAGCTCAAAACGGCTTTTTTTGATAAAAAGCATTTTAAAGCTTTTTTAGATCGTTGAAAATCGTTCAAATAGACGAAATATTAATAAAAAAGAAATAAAAAAACCCCCGTCGTTTTATGTTGTTTTCCGCGTTAAAACGCTGTTTAAAGTTTTAAAACGTGCTGTTTTTTTTAAAATTAACATTTTAAAACATTTTAGATCTTGGGAAATCGTTAAAATTTGGGAAACAATATTAATAAAAAACAATAAAAAAATTCGTCTTTTTAAAATCTTTTTACGCGTTAAAAACGAGAAAAACTCAAAACGTGCTTTTTTTTGATAAAAAAAAACATTTTCAAGCATTTTAGACCCCGTTGAAATCGTTCAAATGGGACGCAATATTAATAAAAAACGAATAAAAAAAATTTCGTCTTTTTTAAAAGCTTTTTTACGCGTTAAAACGTTGTTTAAAAACTCAAAACGTGCTGTTTTGCAAAAATAGGCATTTTCAAGATTTTAGATCGTTGCCCTTTTCCCAAAATAGACGAAATTTTTTTAAAAAAAACGAATAATAAAATTCGTCGTTTTATGCTTTTTTTACGCGTTAAAACGCAGTTTAAAAACCCAAAAACGTGCTGTTTTGCTAAAAAAGCATTTTCAAGAAGACCCTTGAAATCGTTCAAATGACGCAAATTAAAAAAAACGAATAATAAAAATTCGTCGTTTTACTTTTTTTACGCGCTTTAAAAAACGCAGATTAAAGTTTTCCCAAAAACCTTGTTGTTTTGCTAAAAAAGCATTTTCAAGCTTTTTTAGACCGTTGAAATCGTTCAAATAGAAGCAATATTAATAAAAACGAATAATAAAAATTCGTCTTTTTTATGCTTTTTACGCGTTAAAACGCAGTTTAAAAAACCCTCAAAACGTGCTTTTTTGCTAAAATAAGCTTTTTGGCATTTTAGATCGGGGAAATCTTTAAAAATAGACGAAAATAAAAAAAAAAAAAAAGGGAATAAAAAAAATGTCGTCTTTTTATTTTGTTTTATGCGTTAAAACGCAGAATAAAGCTAAAAAACGTGCTTTTTTTGCTAAAAAAGCATTTTCAAGCATTTTAGATCGTTGAAATCTTCAAATAGACGCAATATTAAAAAAACGAAAAAAAAAATTCGTCGTTTTATGTTTTTTTAGGGTTAAAAACGCAGAAAACCCAAAACGTGCTTTTTTTGCAAAATAAGCATTTTCAAGCTTTTTTGGATGGGTTGAAATCTTTCCCAAATTGAAGCAATATTAAAAAAAAACGAAAAAAAAAAAATTCGTCTTTTTTTAAAATCTGTTTTACGCGTTAAAACGCAGATTAAAGCCCCAAAAAACCGTGCTTTTTTGCAAAAATAAGCTTTTTCAAGCTTTTTTTAGATCGTTTAAAAATTTGTTAAAAATAGACGAAAAATTTAATTTCCCAAAATAAAAAAATTTCGTCTTTTTTATTTTTTTTTTATGCGAAAAAACGCTGATTAAAGCTCAAAGCTTTTTTTGGCTAAAAAAAAGCATTTTCAAGCTTTTTTAAGATCGTTGAAATCTTTTCAAATAGAAGCAATATTAATAAAAATCGAATAATAAAAAATTCGTCTTTTTTATGCTTTTTTTTACGCGTTAAAACGCAGTTTAAAAACCAAAAGGGCTGTTTTGCTAAAATAAGCATTTTCAAGCATTTTAGATCTTTGGGAAATCGTTAAAAAGAAGCAATATTAAAAAAAACAAAAATAATAAAAATTCGTTGTTTTTATGCTTTTTTTACGCGTTAAAACGCAGTTTAAAAAACTAAAAAACGTGCTGTTTTGCAAAATAACATTTTCAAGCTTTTTAAAGATCGGAAATTGTTTCAAATAGACGCAATATTAATAAAAACGAATAAAAAAAAATTCGTCTTTTTTATGCTATTTTACGCGTTAAAACGCAGTTTAAAAAGCTCAAAACGTGCTGTTTTGCTAAAAAAAGCATTTTCAAGATTTGATCGTTGAAATCTTTCCCAAATAGAAGCAATTTTAATAAAAACGAATAAAAAAAAATTCCTTTTTTTATGTTTTTTTTACGGGGTTAAAAACGCAGTTTAAAAAGCTAAAAACGTGCTGTTTTGCTAAAATAAGCATTTTCAAGAAGATCGTTGAAATCGTTCAAAAGACGCAATATTAAAAAAAACGAATAATAAAAATTCGTCGTTTTTATGCTTTTTTACGCTTTAAAAAGCGCGTTTAAAAACTCAAAACGTCTTTTTGCAAAAAATAAGCATTTTCAAGCTTTTTTAGACGTTGAAATCTTTCCCAAAATAGACGCAAAAAAAAAAAACAATAATAAAAAAATTTTTTCTTTTTTTTATCGGTTTTACGGGGTTAAAAAGGGGGAAAAAAAGCTAAAAACGGGGCTGTTTTGCTAAAATAAGCATTTTCAAGCATTTTAGATCGTTGAAATCGTTCAAATAGAAGCACATAATAAAATCGAATACCAAAAATTCGTCGTTTTTAAATTTGGTTTTACGCGTTAAAACGCGATTAAAAGCCTCAAACGCGCTGTTTTGCTAAAATAAGCATTTTCAAGCATTTTAGATCGTTGAAATCGTCTGGCCAGACGTAATATTAATAAAACGAATAATAAAATTTGCCGTTTATGTTGTTTTATGCGTTAAAACGCTGATTAAAGCTCAAAACGTGCTGTTTTGCTGGGTAAAATAAGCATTTTCTAAGCATTTTAGATCGTTGAAATCGTTCAAATAGAAGCAATATTAATAAAAATCGAATAATAAAATTCGTCGTTTTTTATGCTGTTTTACGCGTTAAAACGCAGATTAAAGCTCAAAACGTGCTGTTTTGCTAAAATAAGCATTTTCAAGCATTTTAGATCGTTGAAATCGTTCAAATAGAAGCAATATTAATAAAAACGAATAATAAAAATTCGTTGTTTTAGATAAAGTTGCTCTTTTACGCGTTAAAACGCAGATTAAAAGCTCAAAACGTGTTGTTTTGTTAAATAAGCATTTTCTGCCATTTTAGATCGTTGAAATTGTTCAACAGAGTAATATTAATAAAACGAATAATAAAATTATCGTTTTATATGCCATTTTACGCGTTAAAACGCAGATTTCAAAAGCCCCAAACGTGCTGTTTTGCTAAATAAGCATTTTCTTACATTTAGATCGTTGAAATCGTCTTCAACAGAAGCTAAATATTAATAAAACGAATAATAAAAATTCGTCGTTTTATGCTGTTTTACGCGTTAAAAACGCAGATTAAAGCTCAAACGCGCTGTTTTGCTAAAATAAGCATTTTCGCTATTTTAGATCGTTGGAAATCGTTCAACAGACGCAATATTAATAAAAAACGAATAATAAAATTCGTCGTTTTTATGCTCTTTACGCTGCTAAAGCGCAGATTAAAAGCTCAAAACGTGCTGTTTTGCTAAAATAAGCATTTTCAAGCATTTTAGATCGCTGGAAATCGTCCAAATAGACGCAATAAAAATAAAAACGAATAATAAAAAATTTTGTCGTTTTATGCTGTTTTACGCGTTAAAACGGAAATGCGCTCAAAACGTGCTGTTTGCTAAAATAAGCATTTTCAAGCATTTTAGATCGCTGAAATCGTTCAACAGACGCAACATTAATAAAAACGAATAATAAAACTTCGTCGTTTATGCTGTTTTACGCGTTAAAACGCGGTGATTAAAGTCGTAAAACATGCTATTTTGCTAAAAAATAAACATTTCTTTTACGCAGATCGTTGAAATCGTTCAACAGACGCAATATTAATAAAACGAATAATAAAATTTGTCGTTTTATGCTGCTCTACGCGTTAAAACGCAGATTAAAGCCTAAACGTGCTGTTTGCCAAATAAGCATTTTCAAGCATTTTGCGATCGCCGGAAATCGTTCAAACAGACGCAATATTAATAAAAACGAAAAATAAAATTTCGTCGTTTTATGCTGTTTTGTTTTACGCGTTAAAACGCTGATTAAAACTCAAAACGTGCTTTGTTTTGCTAAAATAAACATTTTCAAAGCATTTTAGATCGTTGAAATCGTTCAAATGGACGCAATATTAATAAAACGAATAATAAAAAATTTCGTCGTTTTTTATGCTGTTTTGCGTTAAAACGCAGATTAAAACTCAAAACATGTATTTTGCTCAAAATAAACATTTTCAAGCATTTTAGATCGTTGAAAATCGTTCAAATAGAAGCAATATTAATAAAAAACGAATAATAAAATATTCTTCGGTTTTTTATGCTGTTTACGCGTTAAAACGCAGATTAAAGCTCAAAACGTGCTGTTTTGCTAAAATAACATTTTCAAGCATTTTAGATCGTTGAAATCGTTCAAATAAGGACGCAATAAAAATAAAAACGAATAATAAAATGCGTCGTTTTTATGCTGTTTTACGCGTTAATACGCAGAATAAAATAAAACGTGCTGTTTTCCCCGCTGGAAATAAGCATTTTCAAGCATTTTTAGATCCCGTTGAAATCGTTCAAAATAGACGCCAATATTAATAAAAACGAATAATAAAAAATTTTGCGTCGTTTTTGCCTTGTTTTACGCGTTAAAACTGAATTAAAGCTCAAAACGTGCTTTTGTAAAATATGCATTTTCAAGCATTTTAGATCGTTCAGAAATCGTTTAAAATAGAAGCAATATTAATAAAAACGAATAATAAAAATTCGCCACATTTTTATGCTGTTTTGCGGGCAAAACGCAGTTAAAACGTGCTGTTTTGCTAAAATAAGCCATTTTCAAGCATTTTGAATCGTTGATCGTTCAAATAGACGCAATAAAATAAAACGTTCGTGAACATGCTGTTTACGCGTTAAAACGCAAAGATAAAGCTCCGGCACCAGCGTGTTTCAAGCATTTTAGATCGTTGAAATCGTTTCAAATAGACGCAATATTATTAAAACGAATAATAAAAATTTCGTCGAACGCATGCTGTTTTTACGCGTTAAAACGCAGATTAAACTCAAAACGTGCTGCTTTGCTAAAATAAGCATTTTCAAGCATTTAGATCGTTGAAATCGTTCAAATAGAAGCAATAGTAATAAAACGAATAATAAAAATCGTCGTTTTATGCTGTTGTTTTACGCGTTAAAACGCAGATTAAAACTCAAAACGATGCTGTTTTGCTAAAATAAAGCATTTTTCCAGCATTTTAGATCACGTTGAAATCGTTCAAATAAAGTAATATTAATAAAAACGAATAATAAAATATTCTTCGTTTTATGCTCATTTACGCGTTAAAACGCAGATTAAACTCAAAACGTGCTGTTTTGCTAAAATAAGCATTTTCAAGCATTTTAGATCGTTGAAATCGTTCAAATGAACGCAATAAAATAAAAAACGAATAATAAAAATTTCGTGGTTTTATGCTGTTTTTACGCATTAATACGCAGAATAAAAGCTCAAAACGTGCTGTTTTGCTAAAATAAGCATTTTCAAGCATTTTAGATCGTTGGAAATCGTTCAGATAGACGCAATATTAATAAAAACGAATAATAAAAATTTCGTCGATTTTTATGCTGTTTACGCCGTTAAAACGCAGATTAAAGCTCAAAACGATGCTTTTTGCTAAAATAAACATTTTCAAAACATATTAGATCGTTGAAATCGTTCAAATAGAAACAATATTAATAAAACAAATAATAAAATATTCTTCGTTTTATGCTGTTTACGCGTTAAAACCTGGGAATTAAACTCAACGTGCTGTTTTGCTAAAACCGCTCTTTTCAAACATTTTAGATTTGTTGAAATCGTTCAAATAGACGCAATAAAAATAAAAAACAGATAATAAAAATTTCGTCGTTTTGTGCTGTTTACGCGTTAATACGCAGAATAAAGCTCAAAACGTGTGTTTTGCTAAAATAAGCATTTTTCAAGCATTTTAAGATCGTTGAAATCCTGCCATTCAAATAGACGCAATATTAATAAAAAACGAATAATAAAAATTTCGTCGTTTTATGCTGTTTTACGCGTTAAAACTGCGCAGATTAAAGCTCAAAACGTGCTGTTTTGCTAAAATAAGCATTTTCAAGCATTTTAGATCGTTGAAAGCGTTCGAATAGGCGCAATATTAATAAAAACGGGCAATAAAAATTCGTCGTTTTATGCTGTTTTACGCGTTAAAACGCAGTTAAACTCCGGCAATTGCTGTTTGCTGCGATAAAGCATTTTCAAGCTTTTTAGATCGTTGAAATCGTTCAAAAGACGCAATAAAAAAAAAACAAATAAAAAAAAAATTTTTGTCGTTTTTTTTTTTCGCTTTAAAAACGGAGAAAAAACTAAAAACGTGCTGTTTTCCCCAAAATAAGATTTTAAAAGCTTTTTAAAGATCGTTGAAATCTTTTCCAAATAGACGAAACAAAATAAAAACGAATAAAAAAAAATTTTTGTCTTTTTTATGCTGTTTTACGCGTTAAAAGGGAAAATTAAAAGCTCAAAACTGCTTTTTTAAAAAAAACATTTTCAAGCAGGATCGTTAAAATCTTTCAAAAAAAGACGAAACTTTAAATTAAAAACGAATAATAAAAACCCCCGTCTTTTTTTAAAAGCTGTTTTACGCGTTAAACGCAGTTTAAAAAGCTCAAAACTGCTTTTTGCTAAAAAAAACATTTTCAAGCATTTTGGATCGGGGGGAAATCGTTCAAATGGGACGAATTATTAAAAAAAAACGAAAAAAAAAAATTTCGTCTTTTTTATGCTTTTTTTACGCGTTAAAACGAGTTGAAATTTTTTTAAAAAAGTTTTCAAAAACTTTGGTGTTTTGGCGCAAAAAAAAAAAAGAAAAATTTTGGGCTTTTATGGGGGAAAAAGGGGGGGGTTAAAAAGGGGGGGGGCGTTTTAATTTTAAAAAAAAAAATTTTAAAAAAAAACCCGGTTCTTTTTTATGTTGTTTTACGCGTTAAAAGGGGGGGATTAAAGTAAAACGTGCTGTTTTTAAAATAAGCTTTTTCCCGGAAAGATCTTTGGGAAATTTGTTTTAAGTAAAAACAATATTAAAAAAAACGAATAAAAAAAATTCGCCAATGCTGTTTTACGCTTTAAAAACGCGAAAAAAGCTCAAAACGTGCTTTTTTGCTAAAAAAAAAATTTTTTCCCTTTTAGATCAAACCGTTAAAAGACGCAGTAAAAATAAAAACGAATAATAAAAATTTCCCGCCCTTTTTTATGCTGTTTTACGCTTTAAAAAACCGGGAATAAAGCTCAAAAAAAAAGGTTTTTCCCAAAAAAAAAACTTTTTTCAAGCTTTTTGGATCTTTGGGAAATCGTTAAAAGGGGGCCCCGAATATTTTTAAAAAACGGAATAAAAAATTTCGTCTTTTTTATGCTGTTTTACGCGTTAAAACGCAGATTAAACCCCAAAACGTGCGCTTTGCTAAAATAAGCTTTTTTAAAAGCATTTTAGTTTCCCTTGAAATGTTCAAATAAACAATATTAAAAAAAAGGGAATAATTTCATTCTTTTTTAGTTTTTTTGCGTTAAAAGGGAGATTAAAGTTAAAAACGAGCTGTTTTAAAAAAAAACATTTTCCCCATTTTAGACCCTTTGGGAAATCGTTAAAAAGGGACGCAATATTAATAAAAACAATAAAAAAAATTTCCGTCTTTTTTAATTTTTTTTGCGTTAAAACCTTTTTCCCTTAAAAACGTGGGGTTTTGCTAAAATAAGCTTTTTCCCAAGCTTTTTTAGATCGTTGAAATGTTCAAATGGCCCCCAATATTAAAAAAAACCCCAAAAAAAATTTCGTCTTTTTTATGCTGTTTTACGCGTTAAAACGCGGGTTTAAAAACTCAAAAGGGTGCTGTTTTCCCAAAATAAGAAATTTTAAAAGCTTTTGATCGTTGAAATGGGTTAAAATAAAAGCAAATATTAATAAAAACGAATAAAAAAAAAATTCGTCGTTTTTTATGGTTTTAGGGTTAAAACGCAGAAAAACTAAAAACGTAAAAAAATAAGTTTTTTCGCTTTTTAAAATCGTTGAAATCTTTTCCAAATAGCCCAAATATTAAAAAAAACGAATAATAAAAATTCGTCTTTTTATGCTGTTTTAGGGTTAAAACGCAAAATTAAAAAGCTAAAAAACGTCCCGTTTTGCAAAAAATAAGCATTTTCAAGCATTTTAACTTGGGAAATCGTTCAAATCGGAGCAAAAATTTTAAAAAAACGAAAAAAAAAAAACCCGTCTTTTTTATGCTGTTTTACGGGGTTAAAAAACGCAGATTAAAGCTCAAAACGTGCTGTTTTCAAAATAAGCATTTTCAAGCATTTTCAAGCATTTTAGTTTGGAAATCGTTTAAAAATAGACGCAATTTTTAAAAAAACGAATAAAAAAATTTCGCCGTTTTTTTTTTAAACGCCGGTTAAAAAACCCCATTAAAGCTCAAAACGTGCTTTTTTTGCTAAAATAAGCATTTTCAAGCTTTTTTAGATCGTTGAAACCCTTTTCAAATAGAAGCAATATTAATAAAAATCGAATAATTTCCCCGTCTTTTTTATGCTGTTTTACGCGTTAAAACGCAGATTAAAGCTAAAAACGTGCTTTTTTGCTAAAATAAGCATTTTCCCCTTTTTTAGATCTTGGAAATCTTTCCCAAATGGGAACCCAATTTTTAAAAAAACGAATAAAAAAAAAACCGTTTTTTTGTTTTTACGCTTTAAAAAACGCAGATTAAAACTAAAAACCCGGACCCGTTTTGCTAAAATAAAATTTTAAAAGCATTTTTGACCCCGTTGGAAATCGTTCAAATAGACGCAATATTAAAAAAAAAACGAATAATAAAAATTTCGTCGTTTTATGCTGTTTTAGGGCGTTAAAACGCAGTTTAAAATTTTTCCAAAAAAAGGCTGTTTTGCAAAAAATAAGCTTTTTCGGGCTTTTTTAATCGGGGAAATCTTTTCAAATAGAAGCAATATTAAAAAAAAAAACGAATAAAAAATTGGGGTTTTTTAT
>NW_027048500.1:0-9168 GCF_025399875.1 Dalotia coriaria | reverse complement strand
AAGCATTTTAGACGTTGAAATCGTTTAAATAGAAGCAATATTAATAAAAACGAATAATAAAATTTCGTCGTTTTTCTGCTGTTTTACGCGTTAAAACGCAGATTAAAACTCAAAACGTGCTGTTTTGCTAAAATAAGCATTTTCTAGCATTTTAGATCGTTGAAATCGTTCAAATAGACGCAATATTAATAAAACGAGATAATAAAAATTTCGTCGTTTTGATGCGTTTTACGCGTTAAAACGCAGAATAAAAGCTCAAAACGTGCTGTTTTGCTAAAATAAGCATTTTCAAGCATTTTAGATTGTTGAAATCGTTCAAATAGAAGCAATATTAATAAAAACGAATAATAAAAAATTTAATCGTTTTATGTTTTTTACGCGTTAAAACGCAGATTAAAGCTCAAAACGTGCTGTTTTGCTAAAATAAGCGTTTTCAAGCATTTTAGATCGTGAAATCGTTCAAATAGACGCAATATTAATAAAACGAATAATAAAAATTTCGTCATTTTTATACTGTTTTACGCGTTAAAACGCAGATTAAAAGCTCAAAACGTGCTGTTTTGCTAAAATAAGCATTTTCAAGCATTTTAGATCGTTGAAATCGTTGAAATAGACGCAATATTAATAAAAACGAATGATAAAAATTTCGTCGTTTTAGCTGTTTTACGCGTTAAAACGCAGAATAAAGCTCAAAAACGTGCTGTTTTGTTTAAAATAAGCATTTTCAAGCATTTTAGATCGTTGAAATCGTTCAAATAGAAGCAATATTAATAAAAAACGAATAATAAAAAATTCGTCTTTTTATGCAATTTACGCGTTAAAACGCAGATTAAAGCTCAAAACGTGCTGTTTGCTAAAATAACATTTTCAAACATTTTAGATCGTTGAAATCGTTCAAATAGACGAAATATTATTAAAAACGAATAGTAAAAAAATCTCGTGTTTTATGCTGTTTTACGCGTTAAAACAGATTAAAGCTCAAAAGTGCTGTTTTGAAAAAAGCATTTTCAAGCATTTTAGATCGTTGAAATCGTTCAAATAGACGCAATATTAATAAAAACGAATAATAAAAAATTTCGTCGTTTTATGCTGTTTTACGCGTTAAAACGCTGATTAAAGCTCAAAACGTGATTTTTGCTAAAATAAGCATTTTCAAGCATTTTTATATCGTTGAAATCGTTCAAATAGACGCAATATTTAATAAAAACGAATAATAAAAATTCGTCGTTTTTATGCTGTTTTACGCGTTAAAACGCTGATTAAAGCTCAAAACGTGCTGTTTTGCTAAAATAAGCATTTTAAGCATTTTAGATCGTTGAAATCGTTCAAATAGAAGCAATATGAATAAAAACGAATAATAAAAATTTGTCGTTTTATGCTGTTTTACGCTTAAAAACGCAATTAAAACTCAAAAACGTGCTTTTTGCCAAAATAAGATTTTAAAAGCATTTTAGATCGTTGAAATCTTTTTAAATAGAAAATATTAATAAAAACGAATAATAAAATTTCGTCTTTTATGCTGTTTTACGCGTTAAAACGCAGATTAAAACTCAAAACGTGCTGTTTTGCTAAAATAAAAGCATTTTCAAGCATTTTAGATCGTTGAAATCATTCAAATAGACGCATTATTAATAAAAACGAATAATAAAATTTCGTCGTTTTTATGCTGTTTACATGTTAAAACGCAGAATAAAGTCAAAACGTCTGTTTTTGCTAAAATAAGCATTTTCAAGCATTTTAGATTGGTGAAATCGTTCAAATAAGCAATATTAATAAAACGAATAATAAAAAATTCGTCGTTTTATGTGTTTTACGCGTTAAAACGCAGATTAAAGCTCAAAACGTGCTGTTTTGCTAAAATAAGCATTTTAAGCATTTTAGATCGTTGAAATCGTTCAAATAGAAGATATGAATAAAAACGAAATAAAAAATTTGTCGTTTTTATGCTGTTTTACGGTTAAAACGCGATTAAAAGCTCAAAACGTGCTGTTTTGCTAAAAAAAATTTTCAAGATTTTAGATCGTTGAAATCGTTTAAATAAAGAATATTAATAAAACGAATAATAAAAATTTCGTCGTTTTTATGCTGTTTTACGCGTTAAACGCAGATTAAACTCAAAACGTGCTGTTTTACTAAAATAAGCATTTTTCAATTTTAATCGTTTGAAATCGTTCAAATTAATAAAACGAATAATAAAAATTTCGTCGTTTTATGCTGTTTTACGCGTTAAAACGCTGATTAAAGCTCAAAACGTGATGTTTTGCTAAAATAAGCATTTTAAGCATTTTAGTCGTTGAAATCCGTTCAAAAGCCAATATAATTATAAAAGAACATAAAACTGTTTGATGTTGTTTTACGCGTTAAAACGCAAATTAAACTCAAAACGTGCTGTTTTGCTAAAATAAGCATTTTCAAGCATTTTAGATCGTTGAAATCGTTCAAATAGACGCAATATTAATAAAAACGAATAAAAAATTCGTCGTTTATAGTTTTACGCGTTAAAACGCAGATAAAGCTCAAAACGTGCTGTTTTGCTAAAATAAGCATTTTCAAGCATTTTAGATCGTTGAAATCGTTCAAATAGAAGCAATATTGAATAAAAACGAATAATAAAAATTCGTCATTTTTATGCTGTTTTACGTTAAAAACGCAGATTAAAGCTCAAAACGTGCTGTTTTGCTAAAATAAGCATTTTAAGCATTTTTAGATCGTTGAAATCGTTCAAATAGACGCAATATTAATAAAAACGAATAATAAAAATTTCGTCGTTTTATGCTGTTTTACGCGTTAAAACGCGATAAAAGCTCAAAACGTGCTGTTTTGTAAAATATAGCATTTTCAAGCATTTTAGATCGTTGAAATCGTTCAAATAGAAGCAATATTAATAAAAACGAATAATAAAAATTGTCGTTTTATGCTGTTTTACGCGTTAAAACGCAGATTAAACTCAAAACGTGCTGTTTTGCTAAAATAAGCATTTTCAAGCATTTTAGATCGTTGAAATCGTTCAAATAGAAGCAAATATTAATAAAAACGAATATAAAATTCGTCGTTTTTTAAGCTGTTTTACGCGTTAAAAACGCAGATTAAGCCTCAAACGTGCTGTTTTCTAAAATAAGCATTTTCAAGCATTTTAGATCGTTGAAATCGTTCAAATAGACGCAATATTAATAAAAACGAATAATAAAAAATCGTCGTTTTTATGCTGTTTAACGCGTTAAAACGCAGATTAAAAGCTCAAAACGTATCGTTTGCTTTAAAATAAGCATTTTCAAGCATTTTAGATCGTTGAAATCGTTCAAATAGACGCAATATAATAAAAAACGAATAATAAAATTTATCATTTTTATGCTGTTTTACGCGTTAAAACGCGATTAAAACTCAAAACGTGATGTTTTACGCTAAAATAAGATATTCAGCATTTTAGATCGTTGAAATCTTCAAATAGAAGCAATATGAATAAAAACGAATAATAAAAATTTCGTCGTTTTATGCTGTTTTACGCGTTAAAAACGCAGATTAAAGCTCAAAACGTGCTGTTTTGTAAAATAGCATTTTCGCATTTTAAACGGAAACGTTAAATGAGCATTTAATAAAAACGAATAATAAAAATTTCTGTTGTTGAACGTTAAAAAACGCAATTTAATAAAAAGGGTTAAAAAAGCTTTTTAGCTTTTGACTTTAAAAACCGTTAAAATAAAACTTTTTTAAAAAAATAATTTTCGCTTTTTAGTGTTAAACGTTAAAAACGAAATATTAAAAAAAACCAGTTTTGCTAGCTTTTTAGCATTTTAGTTTGAAACGGTTAAAAAGGCATTAAAACGAAAAAAAATTTCGTTTTATGGTTTAATTTAAAAACGAGTTAAAAAAAATTGCCGTTTTTGCTTAAGTTTTTAAAACCTTTAAGTTAAACGTTCAAAAAAAAAAAAAAACAAAAAAAAAATTTTCTTTTAGGTTTTACCCCAAAACGTAAAAAAAACCCCTATTTTTTTGTTTAAAACCATTTTTAAGTTTTTAATGGGAAAATTTTCCAAAAGAAATTGAATAAAAACAAAAAAAAAATTTTCTTGTTTTAGCGTTTTGTTAAACGCGAAAAAATAAAAGGGCTTTTTTTTAAAATCATTTTAAAGCATTTTAATAAAAACGTTAAAAAAAAGCTTTTAAATAAAAAAAAAAAAAATTGTGTTTTATTTTTTTTAGCTTAAAAGGGTTTAAAGCCCCAAAAATTTCTTTTTCAAAAAGGTTTTTAAAAAAGTCGTTAAATCGTTAAAAGCAAATAAAAAAAACGTTAAAAAAGCTTTTAGCTTTTTAGCGAAAAAAACGCAAAAAAAATTTAAAAAACCGTTTTTAAAATGCTTTTTAAGCTTTTAAACGTTAAACGCAAATAAAGTAAAAAAAAGGGAAAAAAAAACGTTTTTTATTTTTCCCGTTAAAGCAAAAAAAAAAAGGGTTTTTTTAAAAAGCTTTTCGTTTTAGCAAAAAATTTTAAATAAAACTTTTAAAAAAAAAAAAATTCGTCGTTTTTATGCTTTTTAAAAAAAGGGGAAATTAAATTTGGCCTTTTTTTGTTTTTAAAAAAGTTTTTAAGCATTTTAACTAAATCGTTCAAAGCGAAATTTTAAAAAAAACAATTAAAAAAAATTTTCTTTTTTATGCTTTTTTTAAAAACGTAAAAAAACCCCTTTTTTTGCAAAAACATTTTCAATTTTTTTTGGGGCGGAAATTTCAAATAACGAAATTTAAAACGAATAAAAAAAAAATTTTTTTTTTTAAAAAACCGGTTAAAAGCTCCGGCGTTTTAAAAAATAAATTTAAGTTTTTAAAAAATTTAATTTTGGAAAAATAAAATAAAAACGAATAAAAAAATTTTCCCTTTTTTTTGTTTTTAGCGTTAAAACGCGTTAAACCAAAATTTTTTCTAAAAATTTTTTCAAGCATTTTAATGTCGAAATTTTAAATAGAGCAATTTTTAAAAAAACGAATAAAAAAATTTTTTGCGTTTTTGCGTTTTACGGTTAAAACCAAAAAAAACTAAAACGTGTTTTTTAAAATAAGATTTTCAAGCTTTTTAAATTTGAAATCGTTCAAAAAGAGCAATATTAATAAAAACGAATAAAAAAAAATTCTCTTTTTTATGCTGTTTTGCGTTAAAACGCAAAATAAAGCAAAAAAGGTTTTTCTAAAATAAGATTTTCCCATTTTAGATCGTTGAAATCGTTCAAAAAAACCCATAAAAAAAAACAAATAATAAAAAAATTCGTCGTTTTTATGCTGTTTTACGCGTTAAGCGCGATTGAAACTCAAAACGTGCGGTTTTGCTAAAATAAAGCATTTTCAAGCATTTAGATCGTTGAAATCGTTCAAAATAGACGCAATATTAATAAAACGAATAATAAAAAATTTCGTCGTTTTTTATGCTTTTTACGCGTTAAAACGCAGAATAAAGCTCAAAACGCGTGCCGTTTTGCTAAAATAAGCATTTACAAAAGCATTTTTAGATCGTTGAAATCGTTCAAATTGAAGCAATAATAAAAACGAATAATAAAAAATTCGTCGTTTTTATGCTGTTTACGCGTCAAAACGCAGATTAAAAGCTCAAAACGTGCTGTTTTTGCTTTAAAATAAGCATTTTCAAGCATTTTAGATCGTTGAAATCACGTTCAAATAGACGCAATATTGATAAAACGAATAAGTAAAATTCGTCGTTTTTGTAACGACACGCGTTAAAACGCAGATTCAAGCTCAAAACGTGCTGTTTTCTGGCACAAAAATAAGCATTTTCAGAAGCATTTTGCGTAATTTGAAATCGTTCAAATAAAGCAATATTAATAAAAAACATGAATAAGCAAAAATTTCGTCGTTTTATGCTGTTTTTACGTTAAAACGCAGATTAAAGCTGCGTACGCTGTTTTGCTAAAATAAGCATTTTTCAAGCATATTAGATCGTTGAAATCGTTCAATAAGGCTGCCCAATATTGCATAAAACAGATAATAAAAATTTCGTCGTTTTTATGCTTTTGTTTGCGTTAAAGCATACGATTAAAGCGCTCAAAACGTGATGTTTTGCTGAAACCAACATTTTCAAGCATTTTAGATCGTTGAAATCGTTCAAAATAGGCATAATATTAATAAAAACGAATAATAAAAAAATTCGTCGTTTTATGCTGTTTTTACGCGTTAAAACGCAGATTAAGCTCAAAACGTGCTGTTTTGCTAAAATAAAGCATTTTTCAAGCATTTTACGTTGTTGAAATCGTTCAATAGAGAAGCAATATGAATAAAAACGAATAATAAAAATTTCGTCGTTTTATGTTTTTTTACGTTAAAACGTGATTAAAAAAAAAGGGTTTTTTTAAAATCTTTTAAGCTTTTAGCGTTAAAACGTTAAAAAAAGCCAAAATTTTGGAAAATAAAATTTCCTTTTTTTTTTTTTTTACCGTTAAAACGCAATTAAAAAAAAGGGTTGTTTTGCTAAAATGCTTTTTAAGTTTTTAGAGTTAAATTTTTCAAAGGCTTTTGTAAAAAAAAAAAAAAAAAAAATTTTTGGTTTTATTTGTTTTAGCTAAAGGGGAAAAAAACAAAAAAACCTGTTTTTTTTTAAAAAAGTTTTTAAGCATTTTAACTCAAATCGTTTAAAAAAGAAATTTAAAAAAAGAAAAATTTAAACTTTTTTTTTAGCTTTTTATTAAAAGGGATAAAAAAAAATGCTTTTTTAAAAATGCTTTTTAGGTTTTTAGTGTTAAACTTCAAAGGGCTTTTAAAAAAAAACAATTAAAATTTGTCTTTTTTATGTTTTTACGCATAAAAAGAAAAAAATAAAATGCTTTTTGTTTTTAAAAAAGCTTTTTAAGATTTTAACTTAAATCGTTCAAATAAAAAAATTTTTAAAAAAACAATTAAAAAAAATTTCTTTTTATGGTTTTATTAAAACCAATTAAATCCGTGTTTTTGTTTTTAACTTTTTAAGCATTTTTTTTGTAAATCTTTTAAATAAAGAATTTTAAAAAAAAAGAATAAAAAAAAAACTATTTTTTTTTTATTAAAGGTTAAAAGCTAAAAGGGCTTTTTTGCTAAAATCTTTTAAAAATTTTTAGATTTTAAACTTAAAATGGAATTTAATAAAAAAATAAAAAAATTTTTTTTTGCGTTTTAGGAAAAAAACGCAAAACCCCAAAAGCCCCTTTGCTTGCATTTTAACATTTTAGATCGTTAAAACGTTCAAATAGAAGAATATTAATAAAACGTAAAAAAAATTCGTCGTTTTATGCTTTTTTAGGGTTAAAACGCAGATTGCTAAAAACGTGCTGTTTTGTAAAATAAGCATTTTAAACATTTTAGATCGTTGAAATCTTTCTGACGCAATATTAATAAAAACGAATAATAAAAATTTTTTTATGTGTTTTACGAAAAAATAAACTCAAAACGTGCTGTGTTTAAAATAAGCATTTTAAGCATGTTAGATCGTTGAAATCGTTAAATAGAAGCAATATTAATAAAAATAATAAAAAAATTCGTCGTTTATGCTGTTTACGTTAAAACGCAGATTAAAAGCTCAAAACGGCTGTTTTAGCTAAAATAAGCATTTTCAAGCATTTTAGATCGTTGAAATCGTTCAAATAGACGCATTATAATACAAGAATAAAAATTTCTCGTTTTATGCTGTTTTACGCGTTAAAACGAGAATAAACTAAAATGTGTTTGTAAAACAATTTATTTAACATTTTAGATCGTTGAAACATTCAAATAGAAGCAATATTAATAAAACGAATAATAAAAAATCGTCGTTTTTATGCTTTTACGCGTTAAAACGTGGATAAACTCAAACGTGCTGTTTTGTTTAAAATAGATATTTTCAAAGCATTTTAGATCGTTGAAATCGTTCAAATAGACGCAAATAATAAAAAGAAAATAAAAATTCGTTTTTATGCGTTTCGTTAAAACGCAGATTAAAACTCAAAACGTGTTTTGCTAAAATAGCATTTTCAAGCATTTTAGATCGTTGAAATCGTTCAAATAGAAGCAATATTAATAAAACGAATAATAAAAAATTGTCGTTTTATGCTGTTTTACGCGTAAAACGCAGATTAAACTCAAAACGTGCTGTTTTGCTAAAATAAGCATTTTCAAAAGGGCTGTTTTTAAAAACTTTCCTTTTTAGATCGTGAAATTTTTCAAAAGAGAAATATTAAAAAAACAATTTAAAAAAAATTTCTGTTTTATGTTGTTTAGCTTAAAACGCAAAAATAAAGCCCAAACGTGCGTTTTGAAAAAAGTTTTTCAGCATTTGATCGTTAAAACGTTCAAATAAAAGCAATATTAAAAAAAAACGAATAATAAAAATTGTCTTTTTTAAAAGGTTTTACGCGTTAAAACGCAGATTAAGCTCAAAGGGCTGTTTTCAAAATAAGCTTTTTCGCATTTTGATGTTGAAACGTTCAAAAGAGAATTAAAAAAAATAAAAAATTCTCGTTTTATGTGTTTTACGCGTTAAAAGAGTTTGTTCAAAAACGTGCTGTTTTGCTAAATAAGCATTTTCAAGCATTTGGATGGTTAAAATGTTAAAATTTAAAGCAATATTAATAAAAAAAAAATAAAAATTTCTTTTATGTTTTTTTTAGGGTTAAAACGCAGTTTCTCAAAACGTGCTTTTTTTAAAAATAAGCATTTGCTTTTTAGATCGTTGAAACGTTCAAATAGACGCAAATTAAAAAAAACGAAAAAAAAATTTCGTCGTTTTTAGCTGTTATACGCGAAAAACGAGAAAAAAAACTCAAACGTGCTGTTTTGCTAAAATAAGTTTTTTCTAGATTTTAGATCGTTGAACCGTTCAAATAGAAGCAATTAAAAAAAACGAATAATAAAAATTCGTCGTTTTATGTGTTTTACGCGAAAAACGCAGATTGCTCAAAACGTGCGTTTTGCTAAAAAAGCATATCCGCATTTTGATCGTTGAAATCTTCAAAAAACGCAAATTAAAAAAAAACGAGTAGTAAAAATCTGTCGTTTTATGCTTTTTTTACGCGTTAAACGAGATTAAAGCTCAAAACGTGCTGTTTTTAAATAAGCATTTTCAAGTTTTAGATCGAAATCTTTCAAATTGAAGCAATATTAAAAAAAAACTAATAATAAAAATTTTCTTTTTAACCGAAAACGCAGAAAAACCCCAAA
>NW_027048499.1:0-9168 GCF_025399875.1 Dalotia coriaria | reverse complement strand
GAAAAAATTTTATTTTAATTCGTTTTTTAAAAAAAAATTTTTTTTTTCAACGTCTATTTGAACTTTAAACGATCAAAAAGGGCGAAAATGCTTATTTAACAAAACAGCACGTTTTGAGCTTTAATCCCCTTTTTAACGCGTAAAACCAAAAAAACGACGAATTTTTTATTATTCGTTTTTATTAATTTTTTCCTATTTGATCGATTTAAACGTCTAAAATGCTTTTTTTTAGCAAAACAGCACTTTTTTGAGCTTTAATCTGCTTTTTTAAGGGTAAAAAAACAAAAAAAGGGCAAAAATTTTTTATTATTCGTTTTTTTTAAATATTCGTCTTTTGAACGATTTCAACGACCCTAAAAGGGCAAAAATGATTATTTTTAGAAAACAGCAGGGGTTTTGGGGCCCAAATCTGCTTTTTAACGCGTAAAACAGCATAAAAACGACAATTTTTATTTTTTTTTTTATTAATATTGCGTCTATTTGAACGTTTAAACGATCTAAAAGGGCAAAAAGGGCATTTTGGCAAAACAGCACTTTTTAAAGGTTTTAAATCTGCGTTTTTCGGGGAAAAAACATAAAAACGAGGGGGGCCTTTATTCTTTTTTATTAATATTGCTTCTATTTGAAGGGTTTAAACGATCTAAAATGCTTGAAAATGCTTTTTTTTTAGAAAAACCCAGCACTTTTTGGAGCTTTATTCTGCGTTTTAACGGGGAAAACAGCATAAAACGACGAAATTTTTATTATTCTTTTTTTATTAAAAATTCCGTCTATTTAAAACGTTTTCCCAACTTCCAAAATGGAAAAGCTTTTTTGGAAAAACGGCGCTTTTTGGGTTTTTAATCTGTTTTTAACGCGAAAAACAGCAAAAAAAGCCTTTTTAATTATTCGTTTTTTTTAAATTTTTTTTTTCCCTTTTAGAAACGTTTTCCCAAGCGACCCAAAAATGCTTGAAAATTTTTATTTTAGCAAAACAGCACGTTTTGAGCTTTTTCTCTTTTTTAACGCGTAAAAAAACAAAATGACAAAATTTTTTATTATTCGTTTTTTTTAATATTGCTTCTATTTAAACGATTTCAACGTTTAAAATGTTAAAAAATGCATTTTAGAAAAAACCAGCACTTTTTGGGAGCAATCTGCGTTTTAACGCGAAAAACAGCATAAAACGACAAAATTTTTTTTTTTCTTTTTTATTAATATTGCTTCTATTTGAACGATTTAAACGATCTAAAATGTTTTGTTTTTATTTTAAAAAACAGCCGTTTTTTTTTTCTGCTTTTTTAACGCGTAAAAAAACATAAAACGAGGGAAATTTTTTTATTCGTTTTTTATTAATATTGCGTCTATTTGAACGTTTTCCCAACGATCTAAAATGTTTGAAAATGCTTTTTTTTAGCAAAACAGCACTTTTTGAGCTTTAATCCTTTTTTAACGCGTAAAACAGCATAAAAGGGCAAAATTTTTATTATTCGTTTTTATTATTATTACTTCTATTTAAACGATTTCAACGATCAAAAGGGAAAAAATGCTTATTTTAGAAAAAACAGCACTTTTTGGGTTTTAAATCCAACGCGTAAAACCCAAAAAAAACGACAAAAATTTTTTTTTGTTTTATTAATATTGCTTCTATTTGAACGTTTCCCAACGATCAAAAATGCTTAAAAATCTTTTTTTAAATTAAAACAGCACGTTTTGAGTTTTTAATCTCCCTTTTTTTACGCGAAAACAGCAAAAAAACGACAAAATTTTATTATTCTTTTTTTTTATTAATTTGCGTCTTTTTAAAAAAGGTTTCAATGACCCTAAAATGCTTGAAATGCTTTTTTTTAAAAAACAGCACTTTTTGAGCTTTATTCTGCTTTTTTAACGCGTAAAACCATAAAACGACGGGAAATTTTATTACTTTTTTTTTTTTTGCGTCTATTCGAAGGGTTTAAACGATCTAAAAGGGCGAAAATGCTTATTTTAGCAAAACAGCACGTTTGGGGCTTTAATCTGCGTTTTAACGCGTAAAAAAACATAAAACGACTTTTTTAATTATTCTTTTTTATTAATATTGCGTCTATTTGAACATTTCAACGATCTAAAAAAAACAAAAATCTTATTTTAGCAAAACAGCACGTTTTGAGCTTTATTCTCCACCCGCAACGCGTAAAACGGTTTAAAAATCCCAATTTTTTTATTATTCGTTTTTTTAATATTGCTTCTTTTTAAAACAAATTTAAACGATCTAAAATGCTTGAAAATGTTTTATTTTAGCAAAACAGCACTTTTTGAGCTTTAATCTGGGGTTTTAACGCGTAAAACAGCAAAAAAACGAAATTTTTTTATTATTCTTTTTTTATTAATACTTCTATTTGAACGATTTAAACGTCTAAAACGCTTGAAAATCTTTTTTAGCAAAAAAAACACTTTTTGGGGTTTTTATTCGCGTTTTAACGCGTAAAACAGCATAAAAACGACGGGAATTTTTTTATTATTCTTTTTTTATTAATATTGCTTCTATTTGAACATTTCAACGATCAAAATCTTGAAAATCTTATTTTAGCAAAACAGCACGTTTTGAGTTTTAATCTCCCGTTTTAACGCGTAAAAAAACAAAAAAACGACAATTTTTATTATTCGTTTTTATTAATATTGCGTCTATTTGAACGTTTTCCCAACGATCTAAAATGCTTGAAAATGTTTTTTTAGCAAAACAGCACTTTTTGGAGTTTTTAATTTTCGTTTTAACGCGTAAAACAATAAAAACGACGAATTTTTTTTTCGTTTTTTTTAAATATTCTTCTATTTGAACAAATTTAAACGATCTAAAATGCTTGAAAATCTTTTTTAGCCCGGAAACTTTTTTGGGGCTTTAATCTGTTTTTTAAACCGCAAAAAAACAAAAAAATAGAATTTTTAATTCGTTTTATTAATTTCTTCTTTTTAAAAACGATTTCAACGATCTAAATGCTTGAAAATGCTTATTTTAGCAAAACAGCACGTTTGAGCTTTAATCCCGCGTTTTAACGTGTAAAAAAAGCAAAAAAACGACGAAATTTTATTATTCGTTTTTATTAAAAATTCCCTATTTGAACATTTCCCAACGATCAAAAAATCCCGAAAATGCTTATTTTAGCAAAACACCCGTTTTGGGGCTTTAATCTGCGTTTTAACGCGTGAAACAGCATAAAAACGACAAAATTTTTTATTATCTGTTTTTATTAATATTGCGTCTATTTGAACGATTTCCTCAACGATCTAAAATGCTTGAAAATGTTTTATTTTAGCAAAACAGCACGTTTTGAGCTTTTAATCTGCGTTTTAACGCGTAAACAGCATAAAAATGACGAATTTTTATTATTCGTTTTTTATTAATATTGTTTATTTAAACGATTTCAACGATCTAAAATGCTTGAAAAATGCTTATTTTCGCAAAAACAGCACGTTTTGAGTTTTAATCTGGCAAGGCGCAGTAAACAGCATGTAAAAAACGACGTTATTTTATATCTGCATTACGTTTCTATTTGAACGATTTCAACGATCTAAAATGCTTGAAAATGCTTATTTAGCTAAAACAGCACGTTTTGTGCTTTTTAATCTGCGTTTTACGCGAAAGCGCATAAAACGACAAAATTTTTTATTATTCGTTTTTATTAATATTGCGTCTATTTTGAACGTGATTTCAACGATCTAAATGCTTGAAAATGCTTATTTTGTGGTGCAAAGCCCAGCACAGTGCCGCCACGGCTTTAACGTAAAAACAGCATAAAAACGACGAAATTTTTATTACTCGTTTTTTATTTTTATTGCGTCTTATTTGAACGATTTCAACGATTCAAAATGCTTGAAAATGCTTATTTTAGCAAAACAGCACGTTTAGCTTTAACGGTGTTTTAACGCGTAAACAGCATAAAAAACGACGAATTTTTATTATTCGTTTTAATAATATTGCTTCATTTAAACGATTTCAACGATCTAAAAAATGCTTGAAAATGCTTATTTTAGCAAAAACAGCACGTTTTGAGTTTTAATCTGCGTTTTAACGTGAAAACAGCATAAAACGAATTTTTTATTATTCGTTTTTATTAATATTGCTTCTATTTGAACGATTTCAACGATCTAAAATGCTTGAAATGTTACTAGCAAACGCTACTGTTTGAGTTTTGGATTGCGTTTTTTAATATGGTAAACAGCATAAAAACGATTTGAAATTTTTATTATTCGTTTTTTATTAATATTGCTTCTATTTGAATGATTCCAACGATCTAAAAATGCTTGAAAATGCTTTATTTTAGCAAAACAGCACGTTTTGATGAATCTGCTTCTAATCGCAAATAGATAAAATCGATGTTCTTATATTCGTTTTTATTAATATTGCGTCTATTTGAATGATTTCAACGATCTAAAATTTAAATAAGCTGCTTGCAAAATGGTCGTTTACTTTTAATCTGCGTTTTAACGCGTAAAACAGCTTAAAAATGACGAATTTTTATTATTCGCTTTTTATTAATATTGCTTCTATTTGGGAAACGATTTCAACGATCTAAAATGGAAAAAATGCTTATTTTAGCAAAAACAGAATGTTTGAGTTTTAACGGCGTTTTACGCGAAACAGTAAAACGACAAAATTTTTATTATTCGTTTTTATTAATATTGCGTCTATTTGAACGATTTCACCGATCTAAAAAATGCTTGAAAATGCTTATTTTAGCAAAACAGCACGTTTTGAGCTATATTTTGCGTTTTAACGCGTAAAACAGCAGAAAACACGCAGAAATTTTATTATTCGTTTTTATTTTTATTGCGTCTATTTGAACGATTTCAACGATCTAAAATGCTTGAAAATGCTTATATTTTAGCAAACAGCACGTTTTTGGAGCTTTAATCTGCGTTTAACGCGTAAAACAGCATAAAAAACGACGAATTTTTTTATTATTCGTTTTTATTAATATTGCGTCTATTTGAACGATTTCAACGATCAAAATGCTTGAAAATGCTTATTTTAGCAACAGTAATGTTGAGCGCGATCTGTTTTAACGCGTAAAGAAGCAAAATTGATTGAATTTTATATTCGTTTTTATTACATACGGCTTAAACGATTTCCAACGATCTAAATGCTTTGAAAATGCTTATTTTAGCAAAACAAGTACTGTTGCAGCTTTTATCTGCGTTTTAACGCGTAAACAGCATAAAAACGACGAATTTTTATTATCTGCTTTACATATTGCTTCGATGAACGATTTCAACGATCTAAAATGCTTCGGAAAATGCTTATTTTGTAAACAGCACGTTTTGAGCTTTATTCTGCGTTTTAACGCGTAAAACCTACAAAACGACGAAATTTTTTTCGTTTTTATTAATATTGCGTCTATTTGAACGATTTCAACGATCTAAAGGCGAAATTATGATTTGAAGCAAACAGCATTGCTGGATGACCCAGCGTTTTAACGCGTAAAACAGCATAAAACGACGAATTTTTTTTATTATTCGTTTTTACATTATTGCTTCATTTGAACGATTTCAACGATCTAAAATGCTTGAAAATTGCTTATTTTAGCAAAACAGCACGTTTTGAGTTTCCTTTCTTTAATCTGCGCTTTAACACGCAAAATGCGCCAAATGACGAATTTATGACGGTTTTTACAATATTGCGTCTATTTGAACGATTTCCAACGATCTAAAATGCTTGAAAATGTTTATTTTAGCAAAAACAGCACGTTTTGAGTTTTTAATCTGCGTTTTAACGCGTAAAACAGCATAAAAATCACGAAATTTTATTATTCGTTTTGCCAATATTGCTTCTATTTGAACGATTTCCCAACGATCTAAAATGCTTGGTAAATACTTATTTTAGCAAAAACAGCACGTTTTGAGCTTTAACTGCGTTTTAACGCGTAAACAGCATAAAACGACGAATTTTTATTATTCGTTTTTTATTAATATTGCGTCTATTTGAACGATTTCAACGATCTAAAAATGCTTGAAAATGCTTATTTTAGCAAAACAGCACGTTTTGAGCTTTTTTAATCAGCGTTTAATGTAAAATGGCATAAAATGAAGTTCTTTTATTATTCGTTTTATATTAATATTGCGTCTATTTTGAATGGTGATTTCAACGATCTAAAATGCTTGAAAATGCTTATTTTAAAGCAAAACAGCACGTTTTGAGCTTTAATCTGCGTTTCCTCTTAACGCGTAGCATAAAATCATCGAATTTTATGATTATGAGTTTTGCTGGCAGTTTATTTTAAACGATTTCTGGTCGATTTAAAACGCTTGAAAAATGTTTATTGAAATAAAAAACAGTATTGCTTGAAGTGACGAAGTGAACGGTAAAATATATAAACGATGAATTTTATTATTCGTTTTTATTAATGTTGTTTCTATTTGAACGATTTCAACGACCTGCCGCTTGAAAATGCTTTATTTTAGCAAAAACAGCAATGTTTTGAGCTTTAATCTGCGTTTTAACGCGTAAAACAGCATAAAAACGACGAAATTTATATTATTCGTTTTTTATTAATATTGCGTCTATTCGAACGATTTCAACGATCTAAAATGCTTCTGAAAAATGATTATTTAAGCAAAACAGCACGTATTGAGTTTTAATCTGCGTTTTAACGCGCAAAACAGCATAAAACACGAATTTTTATTATTCGTTTTATTAATATTGCGTCTCTTTGAACGATTTCAACATCTTTAAATGCTTGAAAATGCTTATTTTAGCAAAACAGCACGTTTTGATGAATTTGCTGAATGCGTAAATAGTGCTGATCGTAATTTTATGACTTGTTTATTAATATTGTTTTACGATTCGCGATCGTACCGCTGAAATGCTTATATCGCAGCAAAACCGGTGCTAATGTTTTGAGCTTTAATCTGCGTTTTAACGCGTAAAACAGCATAAAAACGAAAATTTTATTATTCATTTTATTATTGGTGTCTATTTGAACGATTTCAATGATCTAAAATGCTTGAAAATGTTATTTGTATGTTTTGAGTTTTACTCCCGCGTTTTAACGCGTAAACAGCATAAAACGACGAAATTTTTATTATTCGTTTTTTATTTTTATTGCGTCTACTCTGAACGATTTCAACGATCTAAAATGCTTGAAAATGCTTTATCGAAGCAAAACAGCACGTTTTGAGTTTTAATTTGCGTTTTTAACGCGTGAACAGAGACATAAAAAAACGACGAATTTTTTATTATTCGTTTTTTATTAATATTGCTTCTATTTGAACGATTTCAACGATCTAAAATGCTTGAAAATGTGCTATTTTAGCAAAAACAGCACGTTTTGACCTTTATTCTGCGTTTTAACGCGTAAAACAGCATAAAAAACGACGAAATTTTATTATTCGTTTTTATTAATATTGCGTCTATTTGAATGATGAATGATCGAAGGCGAAATTTATTTTCAAAACAGCATTGTTTTGAGTTTTGACCTGGTGTTTTATCATAAATATGACAAAAATGACGAATTTTTATTATTCGTTTTATTAATATTGCTTCTATTTAAAACGATTTCAACGATCTAAAATGCTTGAAAATGCTTATTTTAGCAAAAACAGCACGTTTTGAGCTTTAATCTGCGTTTAATGCGTAAAACAGCATAAAACGATTGAATTTTATATTTGTTTATTACATGGTTTGCCTGAACGATTTCAACGATCTAAAATGCTTGAAAAGTTTATTTGTGCTGCAAAACAGCATTGCTGAAGTGAATTCGCGTTTACGCGTGAAATATGGTAAAAACGTATAAAATTTTTATTATTCCGTTTTTATTAATATTGCGTCTATTTGAACGATTTCAACGATCTAAAAATGATTGAAAAAATGCTTATTTTAAAGCAAACAGCACGTTTTGAGCTTTATTCTGCGTTTTAACGCGTAAAAACAGCATAAAAACGACGAAATTTTTTATTATTCGTTTTTATTTTATTGCGTCTATTTTTGAACGATTTCAACGATCTAAAAATGCTTGGAAAATGCTTATTTTAGCAAAAACAGCACGTTTTGAGTTTTAATCTGCGTTTTACGCGCGTGAAACAGCATGTAAAAACGACAAACTTTTTTGTATTATTCGTTTTTATTAACATTGCGTCTATTTGAACGATTTCAACGATCTAAAATGCTGAAAATGCTTATTTTATCAAAACAGCACGTTTTGAGCTTTATTCTGCGTTTTAACGCGTAAAACAGCATAAAAAACGACGAAATTTTTATTATTTGTTTTTATTTATTGCGTCTATTTGAACGATTTCAACGATCTAAAATGCTTGAAAATGCTTATTTTAGCAAAACAGCATCGCGTTTTTGAGCTTTAATCTGCGTTTTAACGCGTAAAACAAAAATAAAACGACGAATTTTTATTATTCGTTTTTATTAATATTGCGTCTATTTGAACGATTTCAACGATCTAAAAATGCTTGAAAATGCTTATTTTAGCGTGCGCCAGTATTTTGAGGCGCTTTGAATGGTATGGAATGCGTAAAATAGCGGTGTCGACGAATTTTTATTATTCGTTTTTGTTAATATTGCTTCTGTTTAACGATTTTCTACGATCTAAAAATGCTTGAAAATGCTTATTTTGTAGCAAAACAGCACGTTTTGAGTTTTAATCTGCGTTTTAACGCGTAAAACAAAGCATGTAAAAAACGACGAATTTTTATTATTCGTTTTTATTAATATTGCTTCTATTTGAACGATTTCAACGATCTAAAATGCTTGAAAATGCTTATTTTAGCAAAAACAGCACGTTTTGAGCTTTATTCTGCGTTTTAACGCGTAAACAGCATAAAAATGACGAAATTTTATTATTTTCGTTTTTATTAATATTGCGTCTATTTGAACGATTTTGCCTGATCATGCTTGAAAATGCTTATTTAGCAAAACAGCACGTGTTTTGAAGTAATCTGCGTTTTACGCGTGAAACAGCATAAAACGACACACTTTATTATCGCTTATAACATTGCGTCTATTTGAACGATTTCAACGATCTAAAATGCTTGTGTTGTTATTTAGTAAACAGTATTGTTTTGAGTTTTATTCGCGTTTAACGCAAACAGCATAAAAACGGACGAAATTTTATTATTTGTTTTATTTTTATTGCGTCTATTTGAACGATTTCAACGATCTAAAATGCTTGAAAATGCTTATTTTAGCAAAACAGCACGTTTTGA
>NW_027048498.1:0-9171 GCF_025399875.1 Dalotia coriaria | reverse complement strand
AAAAATTTTTTTTTTTTTGCGTTTTTAACGCCGTTAAAAACAAAATTTTTTTAAAAACGAGGGAAATTTTTTAAATTGGGTTTTTTATTATTTTTTTTAAAAGCTTCATTTGAACGATTTCAAGATCAAAATGCTTGAAAATGCTTATTTTAGCAAAACAGCACGTTGTGAGTTTTAATTGCGTTTTAACGCGAAAACAGCAAAAAAAAGGGGTTTTTTTTAATTCTTTTTTTTCATTAAATTTCTTTTAAACGTTTTCAACGATCTATAATGTTTTAAAAATGCTTATTTTAGAAAACAGCACGTTTTGAGCTTTAATCTGCGTTTTAACGCAAACGCTAAAAGACGAATTTTTATTATTCGTTTTTATTAATATTGCTTCTAAAAACGATTTCAACGATCAAAAAATGCTTGAAAATGCTTTTTTAAAAAACAGAAAGTTTTGAGTTTAATCTGCGATTTAACGCGTAAAACAGCATAAAAACGACGAATTTTTTATTATTCGTTTTATTAATATTGCTTCTATTTGAACGATTTCAACGATCTAAAAATGCTTGAAAAATGCTTATTTTAGCAAAACAGCACGTTTTGAGTTTTTCTGCGTTTTAACGCGTAAAACAAAAGCATAAAAACGTGACGAAATTTTTTATTATTCGTTTTTATTAATATTGCTTCTATTTGAACGATTTCAACGATCTAAAAATGCTTGAAAATGCTTATTTTAGCAAAAACAGCACGTTTTGAGTTTCAAATCTGCGTTTTAACGCTCTAAAACAGCATAAAAATGACGAATTTTTTTATTATTCGTTTTTATTAATATTGCGTCTATTTGAACGTGATTTCAACGATCTAAAATGCTTGAAAAATACTTATTTTAGCAAAACAGCACGTTTTGAGCTTTAATCTGCGTTTTTAACGCGTAAAACAGCATAAAAACGACGAATTTTATTATTCGTTTTTATTAATATTGCTTCTATTTGAACGATTTCAAACGGATCTAAAAAAGCTTGAAAATGCTTATATTTTAAAGCAAAACAGCACGTTTTGAGCTTTAATCTGCGTTTTAACGCGTAAACAGCATAAAAAACGACGACGAAATTTCATTATTCGTTTTTATTAATATTGCGTCTATTTGAACGATTTCAAACGATCTAAAATGCTTCGAAAAATGCTTACCAGCAAACAGCAATGTTTTGAGCTTTATTCTGTTTTAACGCGTAAAACAGCATAAAAACGACGAAATTTTATTATTCGTTTTTATTTTTATTGAGTCTATTTTGAACGATTTCAACGATCTAAAAATGCTTGAAATGCTTATATTTTATCCAAACAGCACGTTTTGAAGTTTTTAGTCTGCGTTTTAACGCGTAAAACAGCATAAAACGACGAATTTTTTATTATTTGTTTTTTATTACTATTGCTTCTATTTGGAACGATTTCAACGATCTAAAAATGCTTGAGAATGCTTTTGCCGAAGCAAAACAGCACGTTTTGAGCTTTAATCTGCGTTTTGACGCGTAAAACAGCATAAAAACGACGAAATTTTTATTATTCGTTTTTATTAATATTGCGTCTATTTGAACGATTTCAACGATCTAAAATGCTTGAAAAATGCTTATTTTAGCAAACAGCACGTTTTGAGCTTTTAATCTGCGTTTTATCGCGTAAAACAGCATAAAAACGACGAATTTTTTATTATTCGTTTTTGCCAATATTGCTTCTATTTGAACGATTTCAACGATCTAAAAATGCTTGAAAATGCTTATTTTGAAGCAAAAACAGCACGTTTTGAGCTTTAATCTGCGTTTTAACGCGTAAACAGCAAAAACGATGAATTTTTTATTATTCGTTTTTTATTATTATTTTTTATTTTTATTGAGTCTATTTGAACGATTTCAACGATCTAAAATGCTTGAAAATGCTTATTTTAGCAAAACAGCACGTTTTTGAGCTTTAATCTGCGTTTTAACGCGTAAACAGCAGCTAAAACGACGTGAATTTTTTATTATTCGTTTTATTAATATTGCGTCTATTTGAATGATTTCAACGATCTAAAAATGCTTGAAAATGTTTATTTTAGCAAAACAGCACGTTTTGAGCTTTAATCTGCGTTTTAACGCGTAAAACAGCATAAAACGACGAATTTTTTATTATTCGTTTTTAATAATATTGCGTCTATTTGAACGATTTCAACGATCTAAAATGCTTGAAAATGTTTATTTTAGCAAAACAGCACGTTTTGAGTTTAAATCTGCGTTTTAACGCGTAAAACAGCATGTAAAAACGACGAATTTTTATTATTCGTTTTTTATTAATACGGCTTCTATTTGAACGATTTCAACGACTCCAAATGCTTGAGAATGCTTATTTTAGCAAAACAGCACGTTTTGAGCTTTAATCGCGTTTTGACGCGCGTAAAACTGCATAAAAAACGACGAAATTTTTATTATTCGTTTTTATTAATATTGCGTCTATTTCAACGATTTCAACGATCTAAAATGCTTGAAAATGCTTATTTTAGCAAAACAGCACGTTTTGAGCTTTAATCTGCGTTTTAACGCGTAAACAGCATAAAAAAACGACGAATTTTTATTATTCGTTTTTTATTAATATTGCTTCTATTTTAACCATCAAACGATCTAAAATGCTTGAGAATGCTTATTTTAGCAAAACAGCACGTTTTGAGTTTTAATCTGCGTTTTGACGCGTAAACAGCATAAAACGACGAAATTCTTTTTATTATTCCGTTTTTATTAATATTGCGTCTATTTGAACGATTTCAACGATCTAAAATGCTTGAAAATGCTTATTTTAGCAAAACAACAGCACGTTTTGAGTTTAATCTGCGCGTTTTAACGCGTAAAACAGCATAAAACGACGAATTTTTTTATTATTCCGTTTTTTATTAATATTGCTTCTATTTGAACGATTTCTAACGGGATCTTAAAATGCTTGAAAATGCTTATTTTAGCAAAAACAGCACGTTTTGAGTTTAATCTGCGTTTTAACGCGTAAAACAGCATAAAACGACGAATTTTATTATTCGTTTTTATTAATATTGCTTCTATTTGAACGATTTCAACGATTCAAAACGCTTGAAAATGCTTATTTTAGCAAAACAGCACGCGTTTTGAGTTTTAATCTACGTTTTAACGCGCGTAAAACAGCATAAAACGACGAATTTTTTATTATTCGTTTTTATTATTACTTGCTTCTATTTGAACGATTTCCAACGATCTAAAATGCTGAAAATGCTTATTTTAGCAAACAGCACGTTTTGAGTTTTAATCTGCGTTTAACGCGCAAACAAAGCATGAAAACGAGACGAATTTTTATTATTCGTTTTTATTAATATTGCGTCTATTTGAAACGATTTCAACGTGATCTTAAAATGTTGAAAATGCTTATTTTAGCAAATCAGCACGTTTTGAGCTTTAATCTGCGTTTTAACGCGTAAAACAGCATAAAAACGACGAATTTTTTATTATTCGTTTTAATAATATTGCGTCTATTTGAACGATTTGCAACGGATCTAAAATGCTTGAAAATGTTTATTTAAGCAAAAACAGCACGTTTTGAGCTTTAATCTGCGTTTTAACGCGTAAAACAGCATAAAACGACAAATTTTTTATTATTCGTTTTTTATTAATATTGCGCCTATTTGAACGATTTCCAACGATCTAAAATGCTTGAAAATGCTTATTTTAGCAAAATGTTAATGTTTTGAGCTTTTAATCTGCGTTTTAACGCGAAAACAGCATAAAAACGACGAATTTTTATTATCTTCGTTTTTATTAATATTGCTTCTATTTGAACGATTTCAACGATCTAAAATGCATGAAAATGTGCTTATTTTGCAAAACAGCACGTTTTGAGCTTTAATCTGCGTTTTAAGGCGTAAAACAGCATAAAAAACGACAAATTTTATTATTCGTTTTTATTAATATTGCGTCTATTTGAACGATTTCAACGATCTAAAATGCTTGAAAATGCTTTGTATTTTAGCAAAACAGCACGTTTTGAGCTTTAATCTGCGTTTAACGCGTAAAACAGCATAAAACGACGAATTTTTATTATTCGTTTTTATTAATATTGCTTCTATTTGAACGATTTCAACGATCTAAAATGCATGAAAATGCTTATTTTAGCAAAACAGCACGTTTTGAGCTTTTGTATTCTGCGTTTTAACGGCAAAACAGCATAAAAACGACGAAATTTATTATTCGTTTTTATTAATATTGCGTCTATTTCCAAACGATTTCAAATCGATCTAAAATGCTTGAAAAATGCTTATTTGGGCAAAACAGCACGTTTTGATTTTTAATCAGCGTTTTAACGCGTAAAACAGCAAAAAAACGACGAAATTTTTATTACGTTTTTATTAATATTGCGTCTATTTGAACGACAACGATCTAAAAATGCTTGAAAAGCTTTTTTTTGCAAAACAGCACGTTTTTTTTTTAATCTGCGTTTTAACGCGTGAAACAGATAAAAACGACGAATTTTTATTATTCTTTTTTTATTAATATTGCTTCATTTGAACGATTTCAACGATCTAAAATACTTGGCTTTTTTGCAAAACAGCAGTTTTGAGTTTAATCTGCGTTTTAACGCGTAAAACGCAAAAACGACGAAATTTTTATTTTTCCCGTTTTATTAATATTGCGTCTATTTGAACGATTTCAACGATCTAAAATGCTTGAAAATGTTATTTTAGCAAAACAACTTTTTGAGTTTATTCGCGTTTTAAGGGTAAAACAGCAAAAAAACGACGAAATTTTTATTATTCGTTTTTTTTTTTTGCGTCTATTTGAACGATTTCAACGATCAAAATACGAAAATGCATTTTTTAGCAAAACAGCACGTTTTGATTTTTTAATCTGCTTTTTAACGCGTAAAAACATAAAAAGGGCAAATTTTTTATTATTCGTTTTTATTAATAGTTCCTTTTTAACATTTCAACGATCTAAAATGCTTGAAAATGCTTTTTTTTGCAAAACAGCAGTTGTGAGCTTTAATCTGCGTTTTCGCGTAAACAGCATAAAAAGGCGAATTTTTATTATTCGTTTTAAATATTGCCGAACTTTTCAACGATCTAAAATTTTGAAAATGTTTTTTTAAAAACAGCACTTTTTGATTTTTAATTGCTTTTAAGCGTAAAAAGATAAAAACGAATTTTTTTAATTCGTTTTTATTTTTGTTCTATTTAAACGATTTCAACGATCAAAAAATGCTTGAAAATGTTTATTTTAGCAAAACAGCACGTTTTGATTTTTAATCTGCTTTTAACGCAAAAACAGCAAAAAAACGACAAAATTTTTTATTATTCGTTTTTTGTTTATTTGAAGATTTAAGATCAAAAAAATGTTGAAAATGCTTATTTTAAAAACAGCACGTTTTGAGTTTTCTGCGTTTTAACGCGAAAAACGCAAAAAACACAAATTTTTTTATTATTCGTTTTTATTTATTGCTTCTTTTGAACTTTTTAAACACAAAATTTTTGAAAATGCTTTTTTAGAAAAAACAGCACGTTTTGAGCTTTAATCTGCGTTTTTAACGCGTAAAAAGCATAAAAACGAATTTTTATTATTCGTTTTTATTAATATTGGCTTTTTGAAGATTTCAACGATCAAAAAGCGAAAAGCATTTTAGCAAAAACAGCACGTTTTGAGTTTAATCGCGTTTTAACGGAAAACAGCATAAAACGACAAAATTTTTTATTATTCTTTTTTATTAATACTGTTTTTTTTGGGGACGACAACGACAAAATGCTTGAAAATGCTTATTTTAAAAACACCTTTTTTGGTTTAATTGGTTTTAACGCGCAAAACAGCAAAAAAAACGACGAATTTTTATTATTCTTTTTTTATTAATATTGCTTCAATTTGAACGATTTCAAGGGGATCTAAAATGCTTGAAAATGTTATTTTAGAAAAACGCCGTTTTGATTTTTAATCTGCGTTTTAACGCGTAAAACAGAAAAAAAGAAAAATTTTTTATTTTTCGTTTTTATTAATATTGCTTCTATTTGAAATTTAACATCAAAAAATGCTTGAAAATGCTTATTTTAGAAAAAACAGCACGTTTTGAGTTTTAATCGCGTTTTAACGCAAAACAGTAAAAAACGACGAATTTTTATTATTTTTTTTTTAAAAAATTTGCTTTATTTGAACGATTTTAACGATCAAAAATGCAAAAAGCTTTTTTTAGCAAAACAGCACGTTTTGAGCTTTAACTGCGTTTTAACGGGGAAAAGCAAAAACACGAATTTTTTTATTCTTTTTTTTAATAATATTGCTTCTATTTGAACGATTTTAACGATCTAAAATGCTTGAAAATGCTTATTTTAGCAAAACAGCACGTTTTGAGCTTTAATCTGCGTCTTAACGCGTAAAACAGCATAAAATGACGAATTTTTATTATTCTTTTTTATTAATATTGCGTCTATATGAACGATTTCAACGTTTTAAAAAGCTTGAAAATGCTTATTTTAGCAAAACAGCACGTTTTGAGCTTTAATCTGCGTCTTAACGCGTAAAACAGCAAAAAAAATGAAAATTTTTTTTATTATTCGTTTTTTTATTTTTTTTATTTAAACGATTTCAACGACTAAAATGCTTAAAAAATGCTTATTTTGCAAAAAACAGCACGTTTGTTTTTTAGTCTGCGTTTTAACGCAAAACAGCAAAAAAAACGACAAAATTTTTTTTTATTCGTTTTTTTAAATACCCTTTTTTTTCGATTTAACGATCTAAAATGTTGAAAAGTTATTTTAGAAAAACAGCACGTTTTGAGTTTAATCTGGGGTTTTAAATGTAAAAAAAAAACGACAAATTTTTTTATTATTCGTTTTTTTTAAATATTGCTTTATTTGAACGATTTCAACGATCTAAAATGTTTGAAAATGCTTTTTTAGCAAAACAAGTTTTGAGTTTATTCTGCGTTTTAACGCGTAAACGCATAAAACGACTAAATTTTTTATTATTCGTTTTTATTAATATTGCTTTATTTGAACGATTTAACGATCAAAAATGCTTGAAAATGCTTATTTTAGCAAAACAGCACTTTTTGATTTTTAATCTGCGTTTTGCGAAAAACAGCAAAAAAAACGACGAATTTTTATTATTAGTTTTTATTAATATTGCGTCTATTTGAACGATTTAACGATCAAAATGTTTGAAAATGTTTTTTTAGCAAAACAGCACGTTTTGAGTTTAATCGCGTTTTAACGCGAAAAACGAAAAAACGACAAAATTTTTTTATTATTTTTTTTATTAATATTGCGTCAATTTGAACGATTTCACGATCTAAAATGCTTGAAAATGTTTTTTTTAGCAAAACAGCATTTTTGAGTTTAATCTGCTTTTTAAACGCAAAACAGCAAAAAAAAGACGATTTTTTATTATTCGTTTTTTTAAATATTGTTTCTTTTTGAACGTTTTCAAAGATCAAAAAATGCTTAAAATGCTTATTTTAAAAAAGATTTTTGGGTTTTAATCTGCGTTTTAACGCAAAACAGCATAAATACGACGAAATTTTTTATTGTTCGTTTTTATTAATATTGCGTCTATTTGAACGATTTCAACGATCTAAAAGGAAAAGTTTTTTTGCAAAACAGCACTTTTTGAGCTTTATTCTGCTTTTTAACGCGTAAAACAGCAAAAAAACGACGAAATTTTTATTTTCTTTTTTATTTTATTGCGTCTATTTGAAGATTTCAACGATCAAAAATGCTTGTCAATTTTAGAAAAGCGACGTTTTGAGTTTTAATCTGGTTTTAACGCGAAAAACAGCATAAAATGACAATTTTTTTATTATTCGTTTTTATTAATATTGCTTCTATTTAAACGATTTCAACGATCTAAAATGCTTGAAAATGCTTATTTTAGCAAAAAGATTTTGAGTTTAATCTGCGTTTTAACGCGTAAACAGCATAAAACGACGAAATTTTTTATTATTCTTTTTTATTAAATTTTTATTTAAACGATTTCAACGATCAAAAAATGTTTTGAAAATGCTTATTTTAGAAAAAAGCACGTTTTGAGTTTTAATCTGCGTTTTAACGCAAAACAGCAAAAAAACGACGAAATTTTATTATTCGTTTTTTTTAAATTTGCGTCTATTTAAACGATTTCAACGATCTAAAATGCTTGAAAATGCTTATTTTAGCAAAACAGCACGGGTTTATTCTGCGTTTTAACGCGAAAAAACAGCATAAAACGACAAATTTTTTTATTATTCTTTTTTTTAATTTTGCTTCATTTAAAATTTCAACGATCTAAAAATGCATCAAAATGCTGATTTTAGCAAAACAGAGTTTTGAGTTTAATCTGCGTGTTAACGCGAAAAAACAGCATAAAACGACAAAATTTTTTTATTATTCGTTTTTTTTAAATATTGCGCTATTTGAACGATTTCAACGATCTAAAATGTTTGAAAATGTTTTTTTAGCAAAACAGCACGTTTTGAGTTTAATCGCTTTTTAACGCGAAAACAGCAAAAACAAAAAATTTTTATTTTTCGTTTTAAATATTGCGTCTATTTGAACGATTTAACGTTTAAAATGCTTGAAAATGTTATTTTAGCAAAACAGCACGGAGTTTAATCTGCGTTTTAACGCGTAAAACATAAAAACGACGAATTTTTATTATTCTTTTTTTTAAATATTGTTTTATTTGAACGATTTCAACGATAAAAAATGCTTGAAAATGCTTATTTTGGAAAAAACGGGTTTTTGAGTTTAATCTGCTTTTAACGCGAAAACAGCATAAGAACGACGAAATTTTTTTATTCTTTTTTTATTAATAGCCTATTTGAACGATTTAACGATCTAAAAGTTTTGAAAATGTTTTATTTTAGCGAACAGCACGTTTTGAGCTTTTTTCTGCGTTTTAACGCGAAAAACAGCATAAAAACGACGAAATTTTATTTTTCTTTTTTATTTTAGGTCTATTTGAACGATTTCAACGATCTAAAATGCATGAAAATGTTAAAGAAAAACAGCACGTTTTGAGTTTAATCTGCGTTTTAACGCGTAAAACAGCAAAAAAAACACAAATTTTTTTATTTTTCTTTTTTTTAAATATTGCCTATTTGAACGTTTTCAACGACCCCAAAATTTGAAAATGTTTTTAGTTTAGAAAAAACAGAAACTTTTTGAGTTTTAACCGT
>NW_027048497.1:2500-9191 GCF_025399875.1 Dalotia coriaria | reverse complement strand
TTTAAAAAAAAAAACGGGCCCCCAAAAAAAAAAAAAAAGAAAAAAAAATTTTTTAAAGGTTTTTTTTAAAAAAACCTTTTTTTTGTTTTTTTGGTTTTTTTGCTTAAAATTTTTTTAAAAAAGCATTTTCAAGCATTTTAGACCCGTTGAAATCGTTCAAATAAAAAAAAAAACCGAAAAAAAAATTTTTTTTTTTTAAAACCGAAAATAATTTTTTTTAAAAAATTTCGTTTTAAATGTTGTTTTAAAAACGCTAAAAATAAAAAACAAAAAAAAAAACGTTTTTTTGTTTTTTTGCTTCCCCGTTTTTTTTTTAAAAATTTTCAAGTTTTTAGACGTTGAAATCTTCAAATGAGCTTTAATAAAAACAAATAAAAAAAATTTTCGTCGTTTTATGCTTTTTTACGCTTTAAAAAGCAGTTAAAGCAAAAAAATGCTTTTTTTTCTAAAATAAGCATTTTCAATTTTTTTAATCTTAAAATCGTTCAAATAAAAACAATAAATAAAAACGAATAAAAAAAATTTCTTCGTTTTTATGCTTTTTTACGCGTTAAAAAACCAGTTTAAAAAACTAAAAACGGCTTTTTTGCTAAAATAACTTTTTCAAAAGCTTTTTTAGTCGTTGAATTTTTTAAATAAAAGAAATAAAAAAAAACGAATAAAAAAAAATTCGTCGTTTTATGCTTTTTTTACGCTTTAAAAACGCAGAAAAAAACTCAAAACGGCTTTTTTTTGCTAAAATAAGCTTTTCAAGCATTTTAAAATTTGAAATGTTCAAATAGACCAATAAATAAAAACGAATAAAAAAAAATTCGTCGTTTTTTCTTTTTCCCTTAAAACGCAGATTAAAGAAAAACGTTTTTCAAAAAAAAGCTTTTTAAAAGCATTTTAATCGTTGAAATCGTTCAAATAGAAGCAATATTAATAAAAAACGAATAATAAAATTCTCGTTTTATGCTGTTTACGCTTAAAACGCAGATTAAAGCTCAAAACGTCTTTTTTTTGCTAAAAAAAAGCATTTTCAAGCTTTTTAGATCGTTGAAATCTTTTTAAATAGAAGCAATATTAATAAAAAGAATAAAAAAAAAATTCGTCTTTTATGCTGTTTTACGCTTTAAAAACCAGATTAAACCTCAAAACGTGCTGTTTTGCTAAAATAAGCATTTTCAAGCATTTTAGATCGTTGAAATCGTTCAAATAGACGCAATATTAAAAAAAACAATAAAAAAAATTTCGTCGTTTTTTATGTTTTAAAAACGCAGATTAAAGCTAAAAACTGCTGTTTGCTAAAAAACATTTTCAAGCATTTTGTCGTTGAAATCGTTCAAATAGAACAATATTAATAAAAACGAATAAAAAAAAAAATTTGTCGTTTAATAAAAAAGTTTTACGCTTTAAAACGCAGTTTAAAAAACTCAAAACGTGCTGTTTTGCTAAAATAAGCTTTTTCAAGCATTTTAGATCGTTGAAATCATTAAATAGACCAACAAAAATAAAAAACGAATAAAAATTTCGTGATGCTTTTTTACGCGTTAAAAACCCAGAAAAAAACTCAAAACGTGCTGTTTTGCTAAATAACTTTTTAAAAGCTTTTTTGATCTTTGGGGAAATCGTTCAAATAGACGAATTTAAAAAAAAAAATAAAAAAAAATTTCGTCGTTTTTGCTGTTTTGTTAAAACGCAGTTTAAAAAACTCAAAAGGGTTTTTTTTTGCTAAAATAAGCATTTTCAACATTTTGATCGTTGAAATCGTTAAATAGAACAATTTTAAAAAAAACGAATAAAAAAATTTCTTTTTTATGCTTTTTTACGCGTTAAAACGCAGTTTAAAAACTCAAAACGTGCTGTTTTGCAAAATGCTTTTTCAAGCATTTAATCGTTGAAATCCAAAATAGACGCAATATTAAAAAAAACGAATAATAAAAATTTCGTCGTTTTATGCTGTTTTGCTTAAAACCCTGATTAAAGCTAAAAACGTGCTTTTTTTTTGCAAAATAAGCATTTTCAAGCATTTTAGATCGTTGAAATCGTTCAAATGCGCAATTTTAAAAAAAAAACGAATAAAAAAAATTGTGTTTTTTTGTTTCCCTTAAAACACAGTTACAGCTCAAAACGTGCTGTTTTGCAAAAAAACACAAGCATTTTAGATCGTTGAAATCATTCAAATAGAAGCAATTTTAAATAAAAACGAATAAAAAAAATTTCGTCGTTTTTATGCGTTTTAGGGTTTAAAACGCAGATTAAAGCTCAAAACGTGTTTTTGCTAAAATAACTTTTTTCAAGCATTTTAGATCTTGAAATCGTTCAAATAGAAGCAATTTTTAAAAACGAATAAAAAAAAATTCGTCGTTTTTATGCTTTTTTTACGCGTTAAAACGCAGATTAAAACTCAAAACGTGTTTTTTGCAAAATAACATTTTCGCTTTTAGATCGTTGAAATCGTTTAAATAGAACTTTTTAAAAAAAAACGAATAATAAAAGATCGTCATTTTATGCTGTTTTTACGCGTTAAAACGCAGTTTAAACCCAAAACATGCGTTTTGCTAAAATAAGCATTTTCAAGCATTTTAAATCGTTGAAATCGTTCGAATAGAAGATAAAAAAGAATAATAAAAATTCGTCGTTTTATGCTTGTTTTACGCGTTAAAACGCAGATTAAAGCTCAAAAACGTGCTGTTTTGCTAAAATAAGCATTTTCAAGCATTTTAGATCGTTGAAATCGTTCAAATAAAGTAATATTAATAAAAACGAATAATAAAAAATCGTCTTTTTATGCTGTTTTACGCGTTAAAAACGCAGATTAAAAGCTCCAAAACGTGCTGTTTTGCTAAAATAAGCATTTTCAAGCATTTTAGATCGTTGAAATCGTTCAAATAGACGCAATATTAATAAAACGAATAATAAAAATTTCGTCGTTTTATGCTGTTTAACGCGTTAAAACGCTGATTAAAGCTCAAAACGTGCTGTTTTGCTAAAATAAGCATTTTCAAGCATTTTAGATCGTTGAAATCGTTCAAATAGAAGCAATATTTATAAAACGAATAATAAAATTCGTCGTTTTATGCTGTTTTACACGTTAAAACGCAGATTAAAGCTCAAAACGTGCTGTTTTGCTAAAATAAGCATTTTAGATCGTTGAAATCGTTCAAATAGACGCAATAAAAATAAAACGAATAATAAAAGTTTCGTCGTTTTTATGCTTGTTTTACTCGTTAAAACGCAGAATAAAAGCTCAAAACGTGATGTTTTGCTAAAATAAGCATTTTTTCAAGCATTTTAATCTGAAATCGTTCAAATGAGCAATTTAATAAAACGTATAAAAAAAATTTTCGTCGTTTTATCTGTTTTACGCAAACGCTAAAACCCCAAAAAGGGCGTTTTGTTTAAAAAAGCATTTTCAAGCATTTTAGATGTTGAAATCGTTCAAAAGCGAATATTAAAAAAACAAATAAAAAAATTGTTTTTTTATGTTTTTTTTTCGCTTTAAAAACGCAGTTTAAAACCAAAACGTGCTGTTTTTAAAATAAGCACCCCAAACTTGAAATCGTTCAAATAGAACAATATTAAAAAAAACGAATAAAAAAAAATTTCGTTTTTTTATTGTTTTGCGAAAACGCAGATTAAAGCCAAAACGTGCTGTTTCGCTTAAAAAGCATTTTCGCATTTTAACGTTAAACGTTTAAAAAAAATAAAAAAAAACGAAAAAAAAAAAAACGTCATTTTTTGTTTTACGCAAAAAACGAAATTGCCAAACGTGCTTTTTTGCAAAATAAGATTTTAAAAGATTTTGATCGTTAAAAACGTTCAAATAACCAATATTAAAAAAAAAACGAATAAAAAATTTCGTCTTTTTTTATGCGTTTACGCAAAAACGGAATAAAGCTCAAAACGTGCTTTTTTGTAAAATAAGATTTTCAAGCTTTTTAGATCGGAAACAAATGAAGAAAAATAAAACAAATAATAAAAATTCGGTTTTAGCGCGCGCGCGGGGTAAAACGTTTTTTTTAAAATAAGCTTTTTCAAGCATTTTGATGTTGAAATTTCAAAGGACATTAATAAAAACGAATAAAAAAAATTTCGTCGTTTTATGTTTTAGGCGTTAAAACGCAGATTAAAGCTCAAAAACGTGCTGTTTTGCTAAAATAAGCATTTTCGCCATTTTAGATCGTTGAAATCGTTCAAATAGAAGCAATATTTATAAAAAACGAATAATAAAAAAATTGTCGTTTTATGCTGTTTTACACGTTAAAAACGCAGATTAAAGCTCAAAACGTGCTGTTTTGCTAAAAATAAGCATTTTAGATCGTTGAAATCGTTCAAATAGACGCACAAAAATAAAAACGAATAATAAAAGTTTCGTCGTTTTTATGCTGTTTTACCGTTAAAACGCAGAATAAAAGCTCAAAAACGTGATGTTTTGCTAAAATAAGCATTTTCAAGCATTTTAAATCGTTGAAATCGTTCAAATAGAAGTACATTAATAAAAACGAATAATAAAAAATTTCGTCGTTTTTATGCTGTTTTACGCGTTAAAACGCAGATTAAAAGCTCTCAAAATCCTGCCGTTTTGCTAAAATAAGCATTTTCAAGCATTTTAGATCGCTGAAATCGTTCAAATAGACGCTATATTAATAAAAACGAATAATAAAATTCCCGTCGTTTTTATGTTGTTTACGCGTTAAAACGCTGGATTAAAGCTCAAAACGTGCTGTTTGCTAAAATAAGCATTTTCAAGCATTTTAGATCGTTGAAATCGTTCAAATAGACGCACATTATTAAAAACGAATAATAAAAATTCGTCGTTTTTATGCTGTTTTACGCGTTAAACACAGATTACAGCTCAAAAACGTGCTGTTTTGCTAAATAAGCATTTTCAGCTACTTAACGCTGGAAACCATTCAAATAGAAGCAATATTAATAAAAAACGAATAATAAAAAATTTCGTCGTTTTATGCTGTTTACGCGTTAAAAATCCGCAGATTAAAGCTCAAAAGTGCTGTTTTACAAAATAAGCATTTTCAAGCATTTTAGATCATTGAAATCGTCGTAAATAGAAGTTAATATTAATAAAAACGAATAATAAAAATTCGTCGTTTTATGCTGTTTTACGCGTTAAAAACGCAGACAGTAAAAGCTCAAAAACGTGCTGTTTTGCTAAAATAAGCATTTTCAAGCATTTGTGACTGCTGAAAATCGTTTAAATAGCTAAATATTAATAAAAAACGAATAATAAAAAATTCGTCATTTTATGCTGTTTACGCGTTAAACTTAATAAAACCCAAAACGTGCTGTTTTTGCTGGAAAAATAAGCATTTTCAAGCATTTTAGATCGTTGAAATGTTCAAATAGACGCAATATTAATAAAGTTCAACGGCTTTAAAAATTCTCGTCGTTTTATAAAGCTGTTTTTACGCGTTAAAAACGCAGAATAAAGCTCAAAACGTGCGCTGTTTTGCTAAAATAAGCATTTTCAAGATTTTAGATCGTTGAAATCGTTCAAATAGAAGCAATATTAATAAAAACGAATAATAAAAAAAAATTCGCTGTCGTTTTTATGCTGATTTACGCGTTAAAACGTGATTAAAGTTCAAAACGTGCTGTTTTGCTGCTAAAATAAGCAAAATTCAAGCATTTTTAGATCGTTAAACCGTTTAAATAGAAGCAATATTAATAAAAAACGAATAAAAAAGATCGTCATTTTTATGCGGTTTTACGCGTTAAAACGTGATTTCAAAGCTCAAACATGCTGTTTTTGCTAAAATAAGCATTTTCAAGCATTTTAGATCGTTGAAATCGTTCAAATAGACGCAATATTAATAAAAAAACGAATAATAAAAATTTCGTCGTTTTATGATGTTTTACGCGTTAAAACGCGAACAGTCAAAACGTGTTGTTTTGCTGCTGAAGCATTTTCTCAAGCATTTTGTGATCGTTGAATGTTCAAATAGACGCAATATATTAATAAAACGAACAACAAAAGTACCTGTCGTTTTTATGCTGTTTTTACGCGTTAAAACGCAGATTAAAGCTCAAAACGTGCTGTTTTGCTAAAATAAGCATTTTCACATTTGATCGTTGAAATCGTTCAAATAGACGCAATATTCATAAAAAAACGAATAATTCAAATTTCGTTGTTTTTATATGCTGTTTTACGCGTTAAAACGCAGATTAAAACTCAAACGTGCTGTTTTGCTAAAATAAGCATTTTCAAGCATTTAGATTGTTGAAATCGTTCAAATAGACGCAATATTAATAAAAACGAATAATAAAAAATTTCGTTTTATATGTTGTTTTACGCGTTAAAACGCAGAATAAAAGCTCAAAACGCTGTTTTTGCTAAAATAAGCATTTTCAAGCATTTTAGATCGTTGAAATCGTTCAAATAGAAGCAATATTAATAAAAACGAATAATAAAAAATTCGTCGTGTTTTATGCTGATTTACGCGTTAAAACGCAGATTAAAGCTCAAACGTGCTGGTTTTGGTTAAAATAAGTTATTGTCCAAGCATTTTAGATCGTTGAAATCGTTTAAATAGAAGCAATATTAATAAAAACGAAAAAAAAAAAAAATTTTTTTTTGGGGTTTTTTTTTTTAAACGCAAAAAAAAAAACCCTTTTGTTTTTAAAAAAAAAATTTTTTTTTTTTTTTTCCCCAAAAACCCAAAAAAAAAAAAAAAAAAAATTTTTTTTT
>NW_027048496.1:0-9196 GCF_025399875.1 Dalotia coriaria | reverse complement strand
TTAAATCTTGAAATGTTTTGCAAACGCGCAAACAGCATAAGGACGAAATTTTAATTATTCGTTTATAATATTGCGTATTCAACATTTCACGATCTAAATGCGAAAATGATTATTTTGAACAGCACGTTTTGAGTTAATCTGCGTTTTAACGCGTAAAACGCAAAAACGACGAATTTATTATCGTTTATAATTTTATTTGACGTTTCAACGATCTATGCTTGAAATTTATTTTAGCAAAAGACGTTTTGAGCTTTAATCTGCGTTTTAACGCGTAAAACAGCATAAAAGACAATTTTATTATTCGTTTTATTAATATTGCGTCATTGAACGTTTCAACGATCTAAAATGCTTGAAAATGATTATTTTAGCAAAACAGCACGTTTTGAGCTTTAATCTGCGTTTTAACGCGTAAAACAGCATAAAACGACGAATTTTTATTATTCGTTTTTATTAATTTGCTCTATTTGAACGATTTCAACGATCAAAATGCTTGAAAATGATTATTTTAGCAACGCCGTTTGAGCTTAATCTGCGTTTTAACGCGTAAAAGCTATAAAACGACGAAATTTTATTATTCGTTTTTATAATATGTCTATTTGAACGATTTCACGATCTAAATGCTTAAAATGTTATTTTAGTAAAACAGCAGTTTTGACTTTAATCTAGTTTTAACGTAAACGCATAAAACGATAACATTTTATTATTCGTTTTTATTAATTTGCTCTATTTGAACGATTTCAACGATCTAATGCGAAAATGATTATTTTAGCAAATCAGCATGTTTTGAGCTTTAATTGCGTTTTGAACGTCAAACACTAAAACGACGAATTTTTATTATTCGTATTTATAATATTGCTTTATTTGAGTTTCAACGATCTAAAATGCTTAAAAATTTTATTTTTAAAAACAGCACGTTTGAGCTTTAATCTGGGTTTAAGCGTAAAACAGCATAAAACGATGAAATTTTAATCGTTTTTTATTAATTTGTCTATTTGAACGATTTCAACGATCTAAAATGCTTGAAATGATTATTTTAGCAAAACAGCACGTTTGAGCTTTAATCTGCTTTTAACGCGTAAAACAGCATAAAACGACGAATTTTATTTAATTCGTTTCTTATTAATATTGCTTAATGAACAATTTCAACGATCTAAAATTGATTAAATTGTTATTTTAGCAAACAGCATTTGAGCTTTAATCTGGTTTTATAGCGAAAACAGCATAAAACGCTAAATTTTTTATATTCGTTTATTAATATTTAAAATGAACGTATTTCTAACGATCTTAAAATGCTTGAAATAATATTTTAGCAAACATGCTTTTTATTTTAATCTGCGTTTTAACGCGTAAAACAGCATAAAAACGATTTTTAATATTCGTTTTATTAAAATTGCTTTATTTGATACATTTAACGATCTAAATGCTTGAAAGATTATTTTCAAAACAGCTACGTTTTGAGCTTTAATCTGCGTTTTAACGCGTAAAAAGCATAAAACAACGAAATTTTTATTATTCTGTTTTTATTAATATTTGTCATTTAACGATTTCAACGATTAAAATCTTAAAAATATTATTTTAGCAAACGCCTTTTGAGCTTTAACTGCGTTTACGTAAAACAGCAATAATAATTAATAATTTTATTATTTCGTTTTTATTAATATTGCTTATATTTGAACATTTCAACGATCTAAAATGCTTGAAAATGATTATTTTAGCAAAAGCATGTTTTGAGCTTTTAATCTGCGTTTCAACGCGTAAACAGCATAAAACGACGAAATTTATATTATTCGTTTTTATTAATATTGCGTCTATTTGAACGATTTCAACGATCTAAAATGCTTGAAAATGATTATTTTAGTCAAAACAGCACGTTTTGAGCTTTAATCTGCGTTTTAACGCGTAAAACAGCATAAAAATGACGAATTTTTATTATTCGTTTTTATTAATATTGCGTCTATTTGAACGATTTCAATGATCTAAAATGCTTGAAAATGATTATTTTAGCAAAACAGCATGTTTTGAGCTTTAATCTGCGTTTAAATCGCGAAAACAGCATAAAAACGACGAAATTTTTATTATTTGTTTTTATTAATATTGCGTCAATTTGAACGATTTCAACGATCTAAAATGCTTAAAATAATTATTTTAGCAAAACAGCACTTTTGAGCTTTTAATCTGCGTTTTAACGCGTAAAAAGCAAAAAAACAACGAATTTTTATTATTCGTTTTTTATTAATATTGTTTTATATTTGAACGATTTCAACGATCTAAAATGCTTGAAAATGATTATTTTAGCAAAACAGCACGTTTTGAGTTTTAATCTGCGTTTTAACGCGTAAAAACATAAAACGACGAAATTTTTATTATTCGTTTTTATTAATATTGCGTCTATTTGAACGATTTCAACGATCTATAATGCTTGAAAATGATTATTTTAGCAAAACAGCACGTTTTGAGCTTTAATCTGCGTTTTAACGCGTAAAACAGCAAAAAAACAAAAAATTTATTATTCGTTTTTATTAATATTGTGTCTATTTGAACGATTTCAACGATTTTAAAATGCTTGAAAATGATTATTTTAGCAAAACAGCACGTTTTTGAGCTTTAATCTGCGTTTTAACGCGTAAAACAGCATAAAAACGACGAATTTTTATTATTCTTTTTTATTATTCGTCTATTTGAACGTTTTTCAACGATCTATAATGCTTGAAAATGATTATTTTAGCAAAACAGCACGTTTTGAGTTTAATCTGCGTTTTAACGCGTAAAAAGCATAAAAGCGACGAATGTTTTATTATTCGTTTTTATAAATATAGCTTCTATTTGAACGATTTCAACGATTTAAAATGCTTGAAAATGATTATTTTAGCAAAACAGCACGTTTTGAGCTTTAATCTGCGTTTTAACGCGTAAACAGCATAAAAAACGACGAATTTTTATTATTCGTTTTTATTAATATTGCTCTATTTGAACGATTTCAAGATCTAAAATGCTTGAAAATGATTATTTTAGCAAAACAGCACGTTTTGAGTTTTAATCTGCGTTTAACGCGTAAAACAGCATAAAAACGACGAAATTTTTATTATTCGTTTTTTATTAATATTTGGCCTATTTGAACGATTTCAAGATCTAAAATGCTTGAAAATGATTATTTTAAGCAAAACAGCACGTTTTGAGCTTTAATCTGCGTTTTAACGCGTAAAACAGCATAAAAAACGAATTTTATTATTCGTTTTTATTATATTGCTTCTATTTGAACGATTTCAACGATCTAAAATGCTTGAAAATGATTATTTTAGCAAAACAGCACGTTTTGAGCTTTAATCTGCGTTTTAACGCGTAAAACAGCATAAAAACGACGAATTTTATTATTCGTTTTTTATTATATTGCTTCTATTTGAACGATTTCAACGATCTAAAATGCTTGAAAATGATTATTTTAGCAAAACAGCACGTTTTGAGCTTTAATCTGCGTTTTAACGCGTAAAACAGCATAAAACGACGAATTTTTATTATTCGTTTTATTAATTTACTATTTGAACGATTTCAACGATTAAAATGCTTGAAAATGATTATTTTAGCAAAACAGCACGTTTTGAGTTTTTAATCTGCGTTTTAACGCGTAAACAGCATAAAACGACAAAATTTTTTTATTATTCGTTTTTTTTTAATATTGCGTCTTTGAACGATTTCAAATTAAAATGCTTGAAAATGATTATTTTAGCAAAACAGCACGTTTGAGCTTTAATCTGCGTTTAACGCTAAAAAGCATAAAAACGACGAAATTTTTTATTATTCGTTTTTATTAATATTGTTCTATTTGAACGATTTCAACATCTAAAATGCTTGAAAATGATTATTTAGCAAAACAGCACGTTTTGAGCTTTAATCTGCGTTTTAACGCATAAAACAGCATAAAAACGATGAAATTTTTATTATTTGTTTTTTATTAATTTTTGCTCTATTTGAACGATTTCAACGATCTGAAATGCTTGAAATGATTATTTTAGCAAAACAGCACGTTTTGAGCTTTAATCTGCGTTTAACGCGTAAAACAGCTAAAAACGAGAAATTTTTATTATTCGTTTTTATTAATATTGCGTCTATTTGAACGATTTCAACGATCTAAAATGCTTGAAAATGATTATTTTAGCAAAACAGCACGTTTTGAGCTTTAATCTGCGTTTTAACGCGTAAAACAGCAATAAAAACGAGAATTTTTTATTATTCGTTTTTATTAATATTGTCTATTTGAACGATTTCAACGATCTCAAAATGCTTGAAAATGATTATTTTAGCAAAACAGCACGTTTTTGAGCTTTAATCTGCGTTTAACGGTAAACAGCTAAAAACGACGAATTTTTATTATTCGTTTTATTAATATTGCTCTATTTGAACGATTTCAACGATCTAAAATGCTTGAAAATGATTTTTAAGCAAAACAGCACGTTTTGAGCTTTAATCTGCGTTTTAACGTAAAACAGCATAAAACGACGAATTTTTATTATTCGTTTTTATTAATATTGCTCTATTTGAACGATTTCAACGATCTAAAATGCTTGAAAATGATTATTTAGCAAAACAGCACGTTTTGAGCTTAATCTGCGTTTTAACGCGTAAAACAGCATAAAACGACGAATTTTTATTATTCGTTTTTATTAATATGCGTCTATTTGAACGATTTCAACGATCTAAAATGCTTGAAAATGATTATTTAGCAAAACAGCACGTTTTGAGCTTTAATCTGCGTTTTAACGCGTAAAACAGCATAAAAACGACGAATTTTTATTATTCGTTTTTATTAATATTGGTCTATTTGAACGATTTCGACGATCTAAAATCTTGAAAATGATTATTTTACAAAACACCCGTTTTGAGCTTTAATCTGCGTTTTAACGCGTAAAACAGCATAAAACGACGAAATTTTTATTATTGTTTTTTATTAATATTTGGTCTATTTGAACGATTTCACATTCTAAAATGCTTGAAAATGATTATTTTAGCAAAACAGCACGTTTTGAGCTTTAATCTGCGTTTTAACGCTAAAACAGCATAAAACGATGAAATTTTTATTATTCGTTTTATTAATTTTGGGTTCTATTTGAACGATTTCAACGATCTAAATGCTTGAAAATGATTATTTTAGCAAAACAGACGTTTTGAGTTAATCTGCGTTTAACGCGTAAAACAGCATAAAACGATGAAATTTTTATTATTCGTTTTTTAATTAATTTTGGGTTCATTTGAACGATTTCAACGATCTAAAATGCTTGAAAATGATTATTTTAGCAAAACACCGTTTTGAGTTTTAATCTGCGTTTTAACGCGTAAAACAGCATAAAACGATGAATTTTTATTATTCGTTTTTATTAATATTGCTTCTATTTGAACGATTTCACGATCTAAAATGCTTGAAATGATTATTTTAGCAAAACAGCACGTTTTGAGTTATAATCTGCGTTTTAACGGTAAAACAGCTTAAAAACGACGAATTTTTATTATTCGTTTTTATTAATATTGCTTCTATTTGAACGATTTCACGATCTAAAATGTTGAAAATGATTATTTAAGCAAAACAGCACGTTTTGAGCTTTAATCTGCGTTTAACGCGTAAAACAGCATAAAAACGACGAATTTTTATTTTTCGTTTTTATTAATATTGCTTCTATTTGAACGATTTCACGATCAAAAAATGCTTGAAAATGATTAATTTAGCAAAACAGCACGTTTTGAGCTTTAATCTGCGTTTTAACGCGTAAAACAGCATAAAACGACGAAATTTTTATTATTCGTTTTATTAATATTGCGTCTATTTGAACGATTTCAACGATCTAAAATGCTTGAAAATGATTATTTTAGCAAAACAGCACGTTTTGAGCTTTAATCTGCGTTTTAACGCGTAAAACAAGCATAAAACGATGAATTTTTTATTATTCGTTTTTTATTAATATTGCGCCTATTTGAACGATTTCGACGATCTAAAATTGCTTGAAAATGATTATTTAGCAAAACAGACGTTTACTTTAACGCGTTTAACGCTAAAACAATAAAACGACAAATTTTTATTATTCGTTTTTAATAATATTGCTATTTGAACGATTTCGCATCAAATGCGAAAGTTATTTTACAGAAAACAGCACGTTTTGAGTTTTTAATCGCGTTTTAACGCATAAAACAGCATAAAAACGATGAATTTTTATTATTGTTTTATTAATATTGCTTCTATTTGAACGATTTCAACGATCTGAAATGCTTGAAAATGATTATTTTAGCAAACAGCACGTTTTGAGTTTAACCCTGCGTTTTAACGCGTAAAACAGCTAAAAACGATGAAATTTTTATTATTCGTTTTTATTAATATTGCGTCTATTTGAACGATTTCAACGATCTAAAATGCTTGAAAATGATTATTTTAGCAAAACAGCACGTTTTGAGCTTTAATCTGCGTTTTAACGCGTAAAACAGCATAAAAAGGACGAAATTTTAATTATTCGTTTTATTAATATTGCGTCGATTCGAACGATTTCAACGATCTAAAATGCTTGAAAATGATTATTTTAGCAAAACAGTACGTTTGAGCTTTAATCTGCTTTTTAGCGCGTAAAACAGCATAAAACGACGAAATTTTTATTATTCGTTTTTATTAATATTGCGTCTATTTGAATGATTTCAACGATCTAAAATGCTTGAAAACGATTATTTTAGCAAAACAGCACGTTTTGAGCTTTAATCCGCGTTTTAACGCGTAAAACAGCATAAAAACGACGAAATTTTTATTATTCGTTTTTTATTATTGCTTCTATTTGAACGATTTCGACGATCTAAAATGCTTGATAATGATTATTTTAGCAAAACAGCACGTTTTGAGCTTTAATCTGCGTTTTAACGCATAAAACAGCATAAAAACGATGAATTTTTATTATTTGTTTTTATTAATATTGCTTCTATTTGAACGATTTCAACGATTAAAATGCTTGAAAATGATTATTTTAGCAAAACAGCACGTTTTGAGCTTTTAATTGCGCGTTTAACGCGAAAAACGGCAAAACGACGAAATTTTTATTATTCGTTTTTATAATATTGCGTCTATTTGAACGATTTCAACGGTCTATAATGCTTGAAAATGATTATTTAGCAAAACAGCACGTTTTGAGCTTTAATCTGCGTTTTAACGCGTAAAAACAGCAAAACGACGAAATTTTTATTATTCGTTTTTATTAATATTGCGTCTATTTGAACGATTTCAACGATCTAAAATGCTTGAAAATGATTATTTTAGCAAAACAGCACGTTTTGAGCTTTAATCTGCGTTTTAGCGCGTAAAACAGCATGAAAACGTGAATTTTTTATTATTCGTTTTTATTAATATTGCTTCTATTTGAACGATTTCAACGATCCAAAATGCTTGAAAATTATTATTTTAGCAAAACAGCACGTTTTGAGCTATAATCTGCGTTTTAACGGGTACAACAGCTTAAAACGACGAATTTTTATTATTCGTTTTTATTAATATTGCGTCTATTTGAACGATTTCAACGACCCAAAATGCTTAAAATGATTATTTTAGCAAAACAGCCCCTTTTTGAGCTTTTAATCTGCGTTTTAACGCGTAAACAACATAAAAACAACGAATTTTTATTATTCGTTTTTATTAATATTGCTTCTATTTGAACGATTTCAACGATCTAAAATGCTTGAAAATGATTATTTTAGCAAAACAGCACGTTTGAGCTTTAATCGGCGTTTTAACGCGTAAAACAGCAAAAAAACGACCAAATTTTTATTTATCGTTTTTATTAATATTGTCTATTTAAAACGATTTCAACGATCTAAAATGCTTGAAAATGATTATTTTAACAAAACAGCACGTTTTGAGCTTTTAATCTGCGTTTTAACACGTAAAACAGCATAAAACGACAATTATTTATTATTCGTTTTTATTAATATTGCTTCTATTTGAACGATTTCAACGATCTAAAATGCTTGAAAATGATTATTTTAGCAAAACAGCACGTTTTGAGCTTTAATCTGCGTTTTAACGCGTAAAACAGCATAAAAACGACGAAATTTTTATTATTCGTTTTATTAATATTGCGTCTTTTGAACGATTTCAACGATCTAAAATGCTTGAAAATAATTATTTTAAGCAAAACAGCACGTTTTGAGCTTTTAATCTGCGTTTTAACGCGTAAAACGCAAAACGAAAAATTTTTATTATTCGTTTTATTAATATTGTGTCTATTTGAACGATTTCAACGATCTAAAATGCTTGAAAATGATTTTTTTTAGCAAAACAGCACGTTTTGAGAGCTTAATCTGCGTTTTAACGCGTAAAAGCATAAAACGACGAATTTTTTATTATTCGTTTTTATTAATATTGCGTCTATTTGAACGATTTCAACGATCTAAAATGCTTGAAAATGATTATTTTAGCAAAACAGCACTTTTTGAGCTTTAATCTGCGTTTTAACGCGTAAAACAGCATAAAAGCGACGAATGTTTTATTATTCGTTTTATAAATATAGCTTCTATTTGAACGATTTCAACGATTTAAAATGCTTGAAAATTATTATTTTAGCAAACAGCACGTTTTGAGCTTTAATCTGCGTTTTTAACGCGTAAAACAGCATAAAACACGACGAAATTTTTATTATTTGTTTCTTATTAATATTGCGACTATTTGAACGATTTCAACGATCTAAAATGCTTGAAAATGATTATTTTAGCAAAACAGCACGTTTTGAGCTTTTATATTGCGTTTTAACGCTAAAACAGCATAAAACGACGAAATTTTATTATTCGTTTTGATTAATATTGTGTCTATTTGAACGATTTCCACGATCAAAAAATGCTTGAAAATGAATATTTTAGCAAAACAGCACGTTCTGAGCTTTAATTCGTTTTAACGCTAAAACAGCATAAAACGACGAATTCTTTATTATTCGTTTTTATTAATATTGCTTCTATTTGAACGATTTCAACGTACTAAAATGCTTGAAAATGATTAATTTAGCAAAACAGCACGTTTTGAGCTTTAATTTGCGTTTTAACGCGTAAAACATCATAAAACGACGAAATTTTATTATTTGTTTTTATTAATATTGCGCCAATTTGAACGATTTCAACATCTAAAATGCTTGAAAATGATTTTTTAAAAAAACCCCGCATTTAACTTTTTTTAAAAAACAAAAAAAAA
>NW_027048495.1:0-9202 GCF_025399875.1 Dalotia coriaria | reverse complement strand
ACAGCATAAAACGACGAATTTTATTATTCGTTTTATTAATATTGCTTCTATTTGAACGATTTCAAGACGCGTTTTAAAAATGGGTTTTTAATAAAACGAACGAAATCTTTAAATTATTCGCTTTTTTTAAATGTTTTAATAAAAGCATTGCGTCTTTATTTTTGAACGATTTCATAAACAAAATCTTAAAAAAAATGCTTGAAAAATTTTTTTTTGCGTTTTAATTTAATAAAAGCTTAAACAAGCACGCTTTTGAGTTTAATCTGCGTTTAAGCGTCGCATAAAACGACGAAATTTTTATTATTCGTTTTATTTAATATTGCGTCTATTTGAACGATTTCAAAGATCTAAAATGCTTGAAAATGCTTATTTTAGCAAAACAGCACGTTTTGAGTTTTAATCTGCGTTTTAACGCGTAAAACAGCATAAAACGACGAATTTTTATTATTCGTTTTTATTAATATTGCTTCTATTTGAACGATTTCAACGATCTAAAATGCTTGAAAATGCTTATTTTAAAACAGCACGTTTTGAGCTTTAATCTGCGTTTTAACGCGTAAAACAGCATAAAAACGACGAAATTTTATTATTCGTTTTATTAATATTGCGTCTATTTGAACGATTTCAACGATCTAAAATGCTTGAAAATGCTTTATTTTAGCAAAACAGCACGTTTTGAGCTTTAATCTGCGTTTTAACGCGAAACAGCATAAAAACGACGAATTTTTATTATTCGTTTTTTATTAATATTGCGTCTATTTGAACGATTTCAACGATCTAAAATGCTTGAAAATGCTTATTTTGAAAACAGCACGTTTTGAGCTTTAATCGCGTTTTAACGCGTAAAACAGCATAAAAACGACGAATTTTTATTATCTGTTTTTATTAATATTGCGTCTATTTGAACGATTTCAACGATCTAAAATGCTTGAAAATGCTTATTTTAGCAAAACAGCACGTTTTGAGTTTTGGCGTTTCTTACGCGCAAAAGCATAGAAATGACGAATTTTTATTATTCGTTTTTATTAATATTGTTTATCGAACGATTTCAACGATCTAAAATGCTTGAAAATGCTAATTTTAGCAAAACAGCACGTCGTTTTATTCTGTAGTTTAACAAAACAGCATGTGTGACGCAGCCTGGCTATTCGTTTTTATTTTTTATTGCGTCTATTTGAACGATTTCAACGATCAAAATGCTTGAAATTGCTTATTTTAGCAAACAAAATGCTTGAGCTTAATCTGTGTTTTAACGCGTAAACAGCATAAAAACGACGAATTTTTATTATTCGCTTTTTATTAATATTGCTTCTATTTGAACGTAGATTTCAACGATCTAAAATGCTTGAAAATGCTTATTTTGAAGCAAAAGCAGCACGTTTTGAGTTTTAATCTGCGTTTAACGCGTAAAAACAGCATAAAAACGACGAAATTTTTATTCGTTTTATTTTATTGCGTCTGCGTTTGAACGATTTCGACGATCTAAAATGCTGAAAATGCTTAGTTTAAAGCAAAAACAGTTTTGAGTTCGCGTTTTAACGCGTAAAACAGCATAAAACGACAAATTTTTTATTATTCGTTTTATTAATATTGCGTCTATTTGAACGATTTCAACGATCTAAATGCTTGAAAGCTTATTTTGTTAAACAGCACGTTTTGAGCTTGCACCAGCGTTTTAACGCGTGTCGGCATAAAACGACGAATTTTTATTTATCGTTTTTGTTAATATTGCGCCTGTTTGAACGATTTCAACGATCTAAAATGCTTGAAAATGCTTATTTTAGCAAAACAGCACGTTTCTTTAATCGTTTTAACGCGTAAAACAGCATAAAAACGACGAAATTTTTATTATTTGTTTTGCCATTGCGTCTATTTGAACGATTTCAACGATCTGAAAATGCTTGAAAATGCTTATCAGCGTGCTGTTAATGTTTTGAGCTTAATCTGCGTTTAACGCGTAAACAGCATAAAAACGACGAATTTTTTTATTATTCGTTTTTATTAATATTGCTTCTATTTGAACGATCAACGATCTAAAAATGCTTGAAATGCTTATTTTGTGCTAAAACAGCACGTTTTGAAGCTTTAATCGCGTTTTAACGCGTAAAACAGCATAAAAACGACGAAATTTTATTATTCGTTTTTATTAATATTGCGTCTATTTGAACGATTTCCAACGATCTAAATGCTTGAAATGCTATTTTAGCAAAAACAGTACGTTTGAGCTTTAATCAGCGGCGAACGCGTAAAACAGCATAAAAAAAACGACGAAATTTTTATTATTTGTTTTTATTAATATTATGTCTATTTGAACGTGATTTCCAACGATCTAAAATGCTTGAAAATGCTTATTTTAGCAAAACAGCACGTCGAGCTTTTAATCTGCGTTTTAACGCGTAAACAGCATAAAACGACGAATTTTTATTATTCGTTTTATTAATATTGCGTCTATTTGAACGATTTCCAACGATCTAAATGCTTGAAAAGCTTATTTTGAAAGCAAAACAGCACGTTTTTGATTATTCTGCGTTTTAACGCGTAAAACAGCATAAAACGACGAAATTTTTATTATTCGTTTTTATTTTTATTGCGTCTATTTGAACGATTTCAACGATCTAAAATTGGAAAATGTTATTTTAGCAAAACAGCACGTTTTGAGCTTTAATCTGCGTTTCTAACGCGTAAAAACAAGCATAAAACGACGAATTTTTATTATTCGTTTTTTATTACTATTGCGTCTATTTGAACGATTTCAACGATCTAAAAATGCTTGAAAATGCTTATATTTTGTGCGTACGCCGGAGCTTTAATCTGCATTTTAACGCGTAAAACAGCATAAAAACGACGAATTTTTATTATTCGTTTTTATTGGCATGTTTCTATTTGAACGATTTCAACGATCTAAAATGCTGGAAAATGTTTATTTTGTGCAAAACAGCACGTTTTGAGCTTTATTCTGCGTTTTAACGCGTAAACAGCATAAAACGACGAAATCTTTATTATTCGTTTTTATTAAGGCTGCGTCTATTTGAACGATTTCAACGATCTAAAATGCTGAAAATGCTTATTTTAGCAAACAGCACGTTTTGAGTTTAATCTGCGTTTAATGCGTAAACAGCATAAAATGACGAATTTTTATTACCCGTTTTTATTAATATTAAGCTTCTATTTAAACGATTTCAACGATCTAAAATGCTTGAAAATGCTTATTTTAGCAAAAACAGTTAATGTTTGAGTTTAATCTGCGTTTTAACGCGCGTAAAAGCAATACAAAACACGCATATTCGTTTTTTTTAATATTACTTCTATCGGAACGATTTTCAACGACTCAAAATGGTTGAAAATGCTTATTTTAAAGCAAAACAGCAGCCGTTTTGAGCTTTAATCTGCGTTTAACGCGTAAAACAGCATAAAACGACGAATTTTTATTATTCGTTTTATCATTGCGTCTATTTGAACGATTTCAACGACTAAAATGCTTGAAAAGTTTATGAAGCAAAAACAGCACGTTTTGAGCTTTATTCTGCGTTTTAACGCGTAAAACAGCATAAAACGTGACGAAATTTTATTATTCGTTTTATTTTTTATTGTGTCTATTTGAACGATTTCAACGATCTAAAAATGCTTGAAAATGCTTATTTTAGCAAACAGCGTTTGCAGGAGCTTTTAACGTTTAACGTGTTACATAAAACGACAAATTTTTATTATTCGTTTTTTATTATTGCTTCTATTTGAACGAATTCAACGATTTAAAATGCTTCAAAATGCTTATTTTAGCAAAACAGCACGATTGAGCTTTTAATCTGCGTTTTAACGCGTAAACAGCATAAAAAACGACGAATTTTTTATTATTCGTTTTTATTAATATTGTTTATTTGAACGATTTCACGATCTAAAATGCTTGAAAATGCTTATTTTAGCAAAACAGCACGTTTTTGAGCTTTAATCTGCGTTTTAATGCAAAACAGCATAAAAACGTGACGAATTTATTATTCGTTTTTATTAATATTGCTTCTATTTGAACGATTTCCAACGATCTGCAAATGCTTGAAAATGCTTATTTTGTGAAGAAAACAGCACGTTTTATTTAATCTGCGTTTTAACGCGTGAAACAGCATAAAACGACGAAATTTTATTATTCGTTTTTTATTAATATTGCGTCTATTTGAACGATTTCCCAACGATCTAAAATGCTTGAAAAATGCTTATTTTAGCAAAACAGCACGTTTTGAGTTTAATCCGTTTTAACGCGTAAACAGCATAAAATGACGAATTTTATATTATCTGTTTTTATTAATATTGCTTCATTTGAATCACTTCAACGATTCAAAATGTTTGAAAAATGCTTATTTTAGCAAACACATCGTTTTGAGCTTTATTCTGCGTTTTAACGCGTAAAACAGCATAAAACGACGAAATTTTTATTATTCGTTTTATTTTATTGCGTCTATTTGAACGATTTCAAACGATCTAAAATGCTTGAAATTGCTTATTTTAGCAAAACAGCACGTTTGAGCTTTAATCTGCGTTTTAACGCGTAAAACAGCATAAAAACGACGAAATTTTATTATTCGTTTTTATTTTTATTGCGTCTATTTGAACGATTCCAACGATCTAAAATTTCGACAATGCTTATTTTAGCAAAACAGCACGTTTTGAGTTTTAATCTGCGTTTAACGCGTAAACAGCATAAAACGACGAAATTTTATTATTCGTTTTTATTAATATTGCGTCTATTTGAACGATTTCAACGATCTAAAAATGCTTGAAAATGCTTATTTTAAAGCAGCACGTTTTGAGCTTTAATCTGCGTTTTAACGCGTAAAACAGCATAGAAATGACGAATTTTTTATTATTCGGTTTTTATTAATATTGCTTCTATTTGAACGATTTCAACGATCTAAAATGCTTCGAAAATGCTAATTTTAGCAAAACACACGTTTTGAGCTTTATTCTGCTTCAACGCGTAAAACAGCATAAAAACGACGAAATTTTATTATTCGTTTTTTATTTTTATTGCGTCTATTTGAACGATTTCAACGATCTAAAATGCTTGAAATTGCTTTATTTGCGCAAAACAGCACGTTTTGAGCTTTTTAATCTGTGTTTTAACGCGTAAAACAGCATAAAAAACGACGAATTTTTTATTATTCGTTTTTTATTACCATTGCTTCTATTTGAACGATTTCAACGATTCAAAATGCTTGAAAATGCTTATTTTAGCAAAACAGCACGTTTTGAGCTTTAATCTGCGTTTAACGCGTAAAAACAGCATAAAAACGACGAAATTTTTATTATTCGTTTTTATTTATTGCGTCTATTTGAACGATTTCAACGATCAAAGTCGCTTGAAAATGTTTATTTTAGCAAAACAGCACATGAGCTTTAATCTGCGTTTTAACGCGTAAAACAGCATAAAACGACAAATTTTTATTATTCGTTTTTTATTAATATTGCTCGGTTTGGAACGATTTCAACGATCTAAAAATGCTTGAAAATGCTTATTTTAGCAAAACAGCACGTCGGAGCTTTAATCTGCGTTTTAACGCGTAAAATGTTAATAAAAACGACGAAATTTTTGTATTATTATTCGTTTTTTATTATTGCGTCTATTTGAACGATTTCAACGATCTAAAATGCTTGAAAATAAAGTTTTAGCAAAAACAGCACGTTTTGAGCTTTAATCTGCGTTCCGCGTAAAACAGCATGCTGTAAAAATGACGAATTTTATATTATTCGTTTTTTATTAATATTGCTTCTATTTTGGAACGATTTCAACGATCTGAAATGCTTGAAAATGCCATTTTAGCAAAACAGCACGTTTTGAGCTTTCTTTATTCTTCGTTTAACGCGTAAAACAGCATAAAAACGACGAAATTTTTTATTTTTTTTTTTTTTTTTTTTTTTTAAAAAAAAAAAAATTTTTTTTTTTTAAAAAAAAGGGTTTTTTTTTTTTTTAAAAAAAAAAAAAAAATTTTTTTTTTTTTTTTTTTTTTTTTTTTTAAAAAAAGTTAAAAAATTTTTAAAAAAAAAAAATTTTTTTTTTTTTTCCCCCTTTAAAAAAAAAAAAAAGGGAAATTTTTTTTTGGGGAAATTTTTTTTTAAAAATTTTCCCAAAAAAAGGGGGCTTTTTTTTTTTAAACCAAAAAAAAAAAAATTTTTTTTTAAAAAAATTTTTTTTTTTTTTTAAATTTTTTTTAAAATTTTTTTTAAAAAAAAACCCCCTTTTTTTTTTTAAAAAAAGGGAAAAAAAATTTTTTTAAAAAATTTTAAAAATTTTTAAAAAAATTTTTTTTTTTTTTAAAAAAGGGAAAAAAAAATTTTTTTAAAAACCAAAATTTTTAAAAAAAAGGGGGGTTTTTTTTTTTAAATTTAAAAAAAAAAAATTTTTTTTTTTTTTAAATTTTTTTTTAAATTTTTTTAAAAAAAAAAGGGGGGTTTTTTTTTTTTAAAAATTTAAAGAAATTTTTCCAAAAAAAAAGGGAAATTTTTATTTTTTTTTTTTTAAGGAAAAGGGTTTTTTTAAAAAAAAAAATTTTTTTTAAAAAAAAATTTTAAAAAAAAAAAAAGGTTTTTTAAATTTTTTTTTTTTTTAATTTGTTTTTTTTAAAATTTTTTAAAAAAAAACCCCGGGTTTTTTTTTTTTTTAAAAAAAAGAAAAAAGGTTTTTTTTTTAAAAAAACCAAAAAAAAAAGGGGAAATTTTTTTCGTTTTTTTTTTTTTTTTCTTTTTAAAAAAAATTTTTAAAAAATTTTTTTTTAAAAAGGAAAAAAAAACCCTTTTTAAACCCTTTTTAAAAAAATTTTTTTTTTTTAAAATTTTTTTTTTTTAAAAAATTTTTTTTTTAAAAAAAATTTTTAAATTTTTTTTTTAAAAAAAAAAGGAGTTTTTTTTTTTTTTTTTTTTTAAAAAAAAAAAAAAAAATTTTTTTAAATTTTTTTTTTTTTTTTTGGGGGGTTTTTTTTTTTTAAAAAATTTTTTAAAAAACGGGGTTTTTTTTTTTTGGGCCCCCTTTAAAAAAAAAAAATTTTAAAATTTTTTTTTTTCCCCAAAAAATTTTTTAAAAAAATTTTTTAAAAAAAAAAAAAAAATTTTTTTTTTTTTAATTTTTTTTTAAAAAAAAAAACCGGTTTTTTTTTTTTAAAAAATTTTTTTTTTAAAATTTGGGGTTTTTAAAAAATTTTTTAAACAATTTTTTTTTTGGTTTTTCCGAAAAAATTTAAAAAAGGAAAATTTTTATTATTTGGTTTATTAATATTGCTTCTATTTGAACGATTTCAACGTTGATCTAAAATGGCGAAAATGCTTATTTTAGCAAAACAGCACGTTTTGAGCTTTAATCTGCGTTTTAACGCGTAAAACAGCATAAAACGACGAAATTTTTTATTATTCGTTTTTATTAATATTCGCGATATATTTGAACGATTTCAACGATCTAAAATGCTTGAAAATGCTTATTTTAGCAAAACAGCACGTTTTGAACTTTAATCTGCGTTTTTAACGCGTAAAACAGCATAGAAATGACGAATTTTTATTATTCGTTTTTATTAATATTGGCTTCTATTTGAACGATTTCAACGATCTAAATGCTTGAAAATGCTTATTTTAGCAAAACAGCGTTTTGAGCTTTATTCTGCTTTAACGCGTAAAACAGCATAAAACGACAGAGAATTTTATTATTCGTTTTGTTTTATTGCGTCTATTTGAACGATTTCAACGATCTAAAATGCTTGGTAGCATTTAGCAAAACAAAGCACGGTTTGGCTTTTAATCTGCGTTTTAACGCGTAAAACGCTTATAAAAACGACAGGTACAGTATTCGTTTTATTAATGGCCAGACTTCTATTTGAACGGTGATTTCAACGATCTAAAATGCTTGAAAATGTATTTTACAGCAGCAAAACAGCGTTTTGAGCTTTAATCTGCGTTTTAACGCGTAAAACAACATAAAACGACGAATTTTTATTATTCGTTTTTATTAATAGCTTCTATTTGAACGATTTCAACGATCCGTGCTTGAAAATGCCTATTTCAGCAAACAGCACGTTTTGAGCTTTTAATCTGCCCGTTTTAACGCGTAAAACAGCATAAAACAATTTGCACATTATTCGTTTTTGTAATGTGCGTCTATTTGAACGATTTCAACGATCTAAAATGCTTGAAAATGCTTATTTTTAGCAAAACAGCACGTTTTTGAGCTTTAATCAGCGTTTTAACGCGTAAAACAACATAAAACACGACAATTTTTATTTATCGTTTTTATTAATAATGCGTCTATTTGAACGATTTCAACGATCTAAAATGCTTGAAAATGCTTATTTTAGCAAAACAGCACGTTTTTTGAGCTTTAATCAGCGTTTTAACGTAAAACACCCGCCTCAAAACGACGAAATTTTTATTATTTGTTTTTATTAATATTGCGTCTATTTGAACGATTTCAACGATCTAAAATGCTTGAAAATGCTTATTTTAGCAAAACAGCACGTTTTGATCTTTAATCTGCGTTTTAACGCGTAAAACAGCATAAAACGACGAATTTTTATTATTCGTTTTTTTTAAATATTCTTTAAAAAAACCTTAAAAAAAAATTTTTTTAAAAAAACCTTTTGGTTTTCCTTTTCCGAAAACACATAAAAACGACGAAATTTTTATTATTTTTTTTATTAATATTGCTCTATTTGAACGATTTCAACCAAAAATGCGAAAATGCTTATTTTGCAAAAAAAGGGGCTTTTTGTTTTTTTAAAAAAAGCAAAACCGACAAATTTTTTTTTAATTTTTTTTTAAATTGTTCTTTTGAACGATTTAAAAGGATCTAAAATGCTTTTATTTTAGCAAAACAGCACTTTTTTTTTTTTAAAAAACAGCATAAAACGACAAATTTTTTTAATTTTTTTTTTATTTTTTTTTTAACAAAAAAAACCTAAAATGCTTAAAAAACCCTTTTTTAGAAAACGCGTTTTAAAACGCTTTTTAAACGCTAAAAACAAAAAAATTTTTATTTTCTTTTTTTTTAAAATTTTTCCATTTAAATTAAGTTAAAAAGCAAAAACTTTTTTAAAAACACCCTTTTTATTTTTAACAGTTTTTAAACGAAAAAAAAAAAGACGTTTTTATTATTTTTTTTATTAAATTCCATTTAAATTTAAAAAAAAGCAAAGTATTTTAAAAAACCAAAAAGAAAAAATTTTTTTTTTTTTTT
>NW_027048494.1:0-9202 GCF_025399875.1 Dalotia coriaria | reverse complement strand
GCGTCTATTTGAACGATTTCAACGATCTAAATGCTTATTTTGTTAAAACAGCACGTTTTGAGTTTTAATCTGCGTTTTAACGCGTAAAAACAGCATAAAAACGGCGAATTTTTTATTATTCGTTTTTATTAATATTGTTTATTTGAACGATTTCAAATCGATCTAAAAATGTTTGAAAATGCTTATCGCAACAAACATACCGTTTTGAGCTTTTAATGCGTTTCTTAACTGTAAAATAAAGTACAAAAAAACGACGAATTTTTTTATTATTCCGTTTTTATTAATATTGATTCTATTTGGAACGATTTCCCAACGATCTAAAATGCTTCTGAAAATGCTTATTTTAAAGCAAAAACAAGTTAACGTTTTGAGCTTTAATCTGCGTTTTAACGCGTAAAACAGCATAAAAAAACGACGAATTTTTTATTATTCGTTTTTACATTATTGGTGTCTATTTGAACGATTTCCAACGCTCTAAAAACGCTTGAAATGCTTATTTTGTGCAAAACAGCACGTTTTGAGCTTTAATCCGCGTTTTAACGCGTAAAACAGCATAAAAATGACGAATTTTTATTATTCGTTTTTATTAATATTGCTTCTCGGCTTTAAAACGATTTTACGATCTAAAATGCTTGAAAATGCTTATTTTGCTAAAAAGGCTGCTAATGTTTTGAGCTTTAATCTGCGTTTTAACGCGTAAACAGCATGTCACGAAATTTTTTATTATTCGTTTTTAATATTGTTTATTTGAACGACTTCAACGATTAAAATTAAGCGAAAATGCTTATTTAGCAAAACAGCATGATTTGAGTTTTTAATCTGCGTTTTAACGCGTAAAACAGCATAAAAACGACGAAATTTTTTATTATTCGTTTTATTATTGCGTCTATTTAAACGATTTCAACGATCTAAAATGCTTGAAAATGCTGTTTTAAAGCAAAACCGTGCTGGTTTTCTTATTCTGCGTTTTAACGCGTAAACAGTTAATAAAACGACGCAAATTTTTATTATTCGTTTTTATTTTTATTGCGTCTATTTGAACGATTTCAACGATCTAAAAATGCTTCTGAAAATGCTTATTTTGTGCAAAACAGCACGTTTTGAGTTTTAATCTGCGTTTTAACGCGTAAAACAGCATAAAACGACGAATTTTTATTATTCGTTTTTATTAATATTCCTCTATTTGAAACGATTTCAACGATCAAAAATGCTTGAAAATGCTTATTCCCAGCAAAACAGCACGTTTTGAGCTTTAATCTGCGTTTTAACGCGTAAAATTACCGCTAAAACGCGACGGCTATCTTTTATTATTCGTTTTTATTAATATTGCGTCTATTTGAACGATTTCCAACGCGATCTAAAATGCTTGAAAATGCTTATTTTAGCAAAAACAGCACGTTTTGAGTTTTAATCTGCGTTTAACGCGCAAAACAGCATAAAACGACGAAATTTTTTATTATTCGTTTTTAAATATTGCTTCTATTTTGAACGATTTCAACGATCTAAAAATGCTTGCACGCTTATTTTAGCAAAAACAGCACGTTTTGAGTTTTAATCTGCGTTTTAACGCGCGCTGCAAAACAGCATAAAACGAGGAATTTTTTTATTATTCGTTTTTGCCATTGCGTCTTATTTGAACGATTTCAACGATCTAAAAATGCTTGAAAATGCTTATTTTAGCGAAAACAGCACGTTTTGGAGCTTATTCTGCGCGTTTTAACGCGTAAAACAGCATAAAACGTAAATTTTATTATTCGTTTTTTTATTTTATTGCGTCTATTTGAACGATTTCAACGATCTAAAAGCTGAAAATGCTTTTATTTTAGCAAAACAGCACGTTTTGAGTTTTAACCTGCGCGTTTTAACGCGTAAAACAGCATAAAAACGACGAATTTTTATTATTCGTTTTTATTAATATTGCCGTATTCTGGAACGACTTCAACGATCTAAAATGCTTGAAATGCTTATTCTGCGCAGCACGTTTTGAGCTTTAATCTGCGTTTTAACGCGAAAAACAGCATAAAACGACGAAATTTTTATTATTCGTTTTTATTAATATTGCGTCTATTTGAACGATTTCAACGATCTAAAAATGCTTGAAAATGCTTATTTTAGCAAAACAGCACGTTTTTGAGCTTTTTAATCTGCGTTTTAACGCGTAAACAGCATAAAAAACGACGAAATTTTTATTATTCGTTTTATTAATATTGCTTCTATTTGAACGATTTCAACGATCTGTAGTGCTTGAAAATGCTTATTTTAGCAAACAGCACGTTTTGAGCTTTTAATCTGCGTTTTTAACGCGTAAACAGCATAAAAACGACGAATTTTTATTATTCGTTTTTATTAATATTGTTTCTATTTGAACGACTTAAATGATCTAAAATGCTTGAAAATGCTTATTTTAGCAAATCAGCACGTTTGAGCTTTAATCTGCAGTTTTAACGCAAACAGCATAAAAACGACGAATTTTTTATTATTCGTTTTTATTAATATTGTGTCTACGAATGATTTCAACGATCTAAAATACTTGAAATGCTTATTTTAGCAAAACAGCAACGTTTTGAGTTTTAATCAGCGTTTTAACGCGCAAAACAGCATAAAAAACGACGAAATTTTTATTATTTTCTGTTTTTATTAATATTGCGTCTATTTGAACGATTTCAACGAGCTAAAATGCTTGAAAATGCTTATTTTAGCAAAACAGCACGTTTGTTTTAATCTGCGTTTCTTAACGCGTAAAAACAGCATGTCGATTTAAATTTTTTATTATTCGTTTTTATTAATACTGCTTTATTTAAACGATTTCAACGATCTAAAAATGCTTGAAAATGTTTATTTTAAGGCAAAACAGTTAATGTTTTGAGCTTAATCTGCGTTTTAACGCGTAAAACAGCATAAAACGAGGAATTTTTTATTCGTTTTTTATTAATATTGCGTCTATTTGAACGATTTCACCATCTAAAATGCTTTGAAAATGCTTTATTTTAGCAAAACAGCACGTTTTTGAGCTTTATTCTGCGTTTCTAACGCTGTCGTTATAAAAAACGACGAAATTTTATTATCTGTTTTTATTTTGACAGGTCTATTTGAACGATTTCAACGATTCAAAAGCTTGAAAATGCTTATTTTAGCAAAAATAAGCACGTTTTGAGCTTTAATCTGCGTTTTAACGCGTAAAACAGCATAAAAACGACGAATTTTTTATTATTCGTTTCTTATTAATATTGCTTCTATTTGAACGACTTCAACGATTTAAAATGCTTGAAAATGCTTATTTTACAAAAAACAGCACGATTTGAGCTTTAATCTGCGCTTTCTTAACGCGCGTAAAACAGCATAAAACGACGAAATTTTTATTATCTGTTTTTATTAATATTGCGTCTATTTTAAATGATTTCACCATTCTGTACCGCTGGAAAATGCTTTATTTTGTGCGCAAAACCGCACGTTTTGAGATTTATTCTGCGTTTTAACGCGTAAACAGCATAAAACGACGAAATTTTTATTATTCGTTTTTATTTTTATTGCGTCTATTTGAACGATTTCAACGATTCAAAATGCTTGAAAAATGCTTATTTTAAAACAGCACGTTTTGAGCTTTAATCTGCGTTTAACGCGTAAACAGTATAAAAAACGACGAATTTTTATTATTCGTTTTATTAATATTGCTTCTATTTGAACGATTTCAACGATCTAAAATGCTTGAAAATGCTTATTTCAGCAAAACAACGTTTTGAGCTTTAATCTGCGTTTTAACGCGTAAAATGGTGCATAAAACGACGAATTTTATTATTCCGTTTTTATTAATATTGCGTCTATTTGAACGATTTCAACGATCTAAAATGCTTGAAAATGCTTATTTTAGCAAAACAGCACGTTTTGAGCTTTAATCAAGCGTTTTAACGCGCAAAACAGCATAAAAACTACGAAATTTTTATTATTTGTTTTTATTGGGACTGCGTCTATTTGAACGATTTCAACGATTCAAAATGCTTGAAATGCTTATTTTGTGCTAAAAACAGCTAATGCTTTGAGCTTTAATATGCGTTTTAACGCGTGCAAAGTAAGTTACAAAACAACGAATTTTATTATTTGTTTTATTAATATTGCTTATTTGAACGATTTCAACGATCTAAAATGCTTGAAAAATGCTTATTTTAGCAAAACAGCAATGCTTTGAGTTTTAATCTGCTTTAACGCAAAAACAGGATAAAATCGACGAATTTTATTATTCGTTTTATTAATATTGGCGTCTATTTGAATCGATTTCAACGATCTAAAATGCATAAAATGTTTATTTTAGCAAAAAAAACAGCACGTTTTGAGCTTTAATTCAGCGTTTTAACGCAAAACAGCATAAAACGATGAAATTTTATTATTTGTTTTTTACAATAATGCGTCTATTTGAACGATTTCAACGATCTGTACGCTTGAAAATGCTGGTCAAACAGCACGTTTTGAGCTTTAATCTGCGTTTAACGCTGCAAAACAGCATAAAAACGACGAATTTTTTATTATTCGTTTTTTATTATTGCTTCTATTTGGAACGATTTCAACGATCTAAAAATGCTTCTGAAAATCGCTTATTTTAGCAAAACAGCATCGTTTTGAGCTTTAATCTGCGTTTTAACGCGCGTAAAACAGCATAAAACGACGGAATTTTTATTATCGTTTTATTAATATTGCGTCTATTTGAACGATTTCAAATCGATCTAAAATGCTTGAAAATGCTTATTTGAAAGTAAACAGCACGTTTTGAGCTTTATTCGTTTTAACGCAAAACAGCATGTAAAAACGACAAAATTTTTATTACTCCGTTTTTATTTAATATTGCGTCTATTTGAACGATTTCAACGATCTAAAATGCTTGAAAATGCTTATTTTGTGCTAAAAACAGCACGTTTTGAGTTTTAATCTGCGTTTTAAACGCGTAAAAACCGCACAAAAATGACGAATTTTTTATTATTCGTTTTTATTATCATTGCTTCTATTTAAACGATTTCAACGATCTAAAATGCTTGAAAATGCTTATTTTAAAGCAAAACAGCACGTTTTGAGCTTTAATCTGCGCGTTTAACGCGCGGTGTATCAGCATAAAACGACAAATTTTTATTATTCGTTTTATTAATATTGCGTCTATTTGAACGATTTCAACGATCTAAAATGCTTGAAAATGTTATTTTGCAAAAACAGCACACGTTTTGAGTTTATTCTGCGTTTTAACGCGTAAAACAGCATAAAAACGACGAAATTTTTATTATTCGTTTTTATTTTTTATTGCGTCTATTTTGAACGATTTCAACGATCTGCGTTTTGAAAAATGCTTATTTGTAGCAAAACAGCACGTTTTGAGCTTTAATCCGCGTTTTAACGCGTAAAACAGGCATTAAAACGACGAATTTTTATTATTCGTTTTTATTAATATTGCTTCTATTTGGAACGATTTCAACGATTTAAAAATGCTTCGAAAATGCTTATTTTAAAGCAAAACAGCACGATTTGAGCTTTAATTCGCGTTTTAACGCGTAAACAGCATAAAAAAACGACGAAATTTTTATTATTCGTTTTTGCCAATATTGCGTCTATTTGAACAAACGATTTCAACGATCTAAAATGCTTATTTTAAAGCAAAACAGCACGTTTTGAGCTTTAATCTGCGCTTTAACGCGTAAAACAGCATAAAACGACGAATTTTATTATTCGTTTTGCCAATATTGCTTCTATTTGAACGACTTCTAACGATTTAAAATGCTTGAAATGCTTATTTTAGCAAAAACAGCACGTTTTTGAGTTTTATTCTGCGTTTTAACGCGTAAAACAGCATAAAAACGACGAAATTTTTATTACGCTGTTTTATTAATATTGCGTCTATTTGAACAGATTTCAACGATTTTAAAAATGCTTGAAAATGCTTATTTTAGCAAAACAGCACGTTTTGAGCTTTATTCTGCGTTTTAACGCGTAAAACAGCATAAAACGACGAAATCTCTTTTATTATTCGTTTTTATTTTTATTGCGTCTATTTGAAATCGATTTCCAACGATCTAAAATGCTTCTGAAAATGCTTATTTTAGCAAACAGCACGTTTTGAGTTTAATCAGCGTTTTAACGCGCAAAACAGCATAAAAACGACGAAATTTTTATTATTCTTTTTTTTATTAATATTGCGTCTATTTGAACGATTTCAACGATCTAAAATGCTTGAAAATGTTATTTTGAAAAAACAGCAGTTTTGAGTTTTAAATTGCGTTTTAACGCGAAAAACAGCATAAAACGACGAATTTTTTTATTTTTTCGTTTTTATTAATATTGCTTCTATTTGAAGGGGAAACGATCTAAAATGCTTGAAAATGATTTTTTTAGCAAAACATCCGTTTTGATTTTTAACCTTTTTAACGCGTAAAGCAAAAAACGCAAAAATTTTTTATTTTTCTTTTTTATTATTGCGCAAAAATTTTTCAACGATTTAAAAGGAAAATGCTTTTTTTGAAAACATCGTTTGAGTTTTATTCTGCGTTTTAACGAGTAAAACAGCATAAAACGACAAAATTTTTTTATTTTTCGTTTTTTTTTTTATTGCGTCTATTTGAACGATTTCAACGATCTAAAAATGCTTGAAAATGTTTTTTTGGAAAAACAGCACTTTTTGGGTTTTTAATCTGCGTTTTAACGGAAAAGGGCATAAAACGACGAAATTTTTTTATTTTTCGTTTTAAATATTGTTTCTATTTGAACGATTTCAACGATCAAAACGGAAAATGTTATTTTGCAAAACAGCACGTTTTGATTTTTAATCTGCGTTTAACGCGTAAAACAGCAAAAAAACGCAATTTTTTATTATTCGTTTTTTTTTAAATTTGCGTCTTTTGAACGATTTCAAGATTTTTAAAAGCTTTAAAATGCTTATTTTAAAAAAGCCGTTTTGATTTTTAATCAGCTTTTTTAAGGGAAAAACAGCAAAAAAACGACGAAATTTTTATTATTCGTTTTTATTAATATTGCTTCTATTTGAACGATTTGAACGATCTAAAATGCTTGAAAATGATTATTTTAGCAAAACATCACGTTTTGAGCTTTAATCTGCGTTTTAACGGGGTAAGCAGCATAAAACGACAAAATTTTTATTATTCGTTTTTATTAATATTGCGTCTATTTGAACGATTTCAACGTTTTTAAAAATGCTTGAAAATGCTTATTTTAGCAAAACATCACGTTTTGAGCTTTATTCTGCGTTTTAACGGGGTAAACAGCATAAAAACGACGAAATTTTATTATTCGTTTTATTTTATTGGGGTCTATTTGAACGATTTCAACGATCTAAAATGTTTGAAAATGCTTTTTGGCAAAACAGCACGGTTTGAGTTTTTTAACTGCGTTTTAACGCGTAAAACGGCATAAAAAAAAACGACGAAATTTTTATTATTCGTTTTTATTAATATTGCTCTATTTGAACGATTTCAACGATCTAAAAACGCTTGAAAATGCTTATTTTAGCAAAACAGCACGTTTTGAGTTTAATCTGCGTTTTAACGCGTAAAACAGCTTTAAAAACGACGAATTTTATTATCGTTTTTATTAATATTGCGTCTATTTGAACGATTTCAACGATCTAAAATGCTTTAAAATGTTTATTTTAGCAAAACAGCACGTTTTGAGCTTTAATCAGCGTTTTAACGCGTAAAACAGCATAAAAACGAGGGAAATTTTTATTATTCGTTTTTATTAATATTGCGTCTATTTGAAGGATTTCAACGATCTAAAATGCTTGAAAATGCTTATTTTAGAAAAAACAGCACGTTTTGAGTTTAATCTGCGTTTTAACGCGTAAAACAGCAAAAAAACGACGAATTTTTTATTATTTGTTTTTATTAATATTGCTTCTATTTGAACGATTTCAACGATCTAAAATGTTTTGAAAATGCTTATTTTAGCAAAACAGCACGTTTTGAGTTTAATCTGCGTTTTAACGCGAAAAACCCCGCATAAAACACGAAATTTTTATTATTCGTTTTTATTAATATTGCGTCTATTTGAACGATTTCAACGATCTAAAATGCTTGAAAATGCTTATTTTAAAAACAGCACGTTTTAAGCTTTAATCTGCGTTTAACGCGGAAAAGCAAAAAAAACGACGAAATTTTTATTATTCGTTTTTATTTTTATTGCGTCTATTTGAACGATTTCAACTATCTAAAATGCTTGAAAATGCTTGTTTTAGCAAAACAGTACGTTTTGAGCTTTAATCTGCGTTTTAACGCGAAAACAGAAAAAACGACGAATTTTATTATTCGTTTTTATTAATATTGTTTTATTTGAACGATTTCAACGATCTAAAATGTTTTGAAAATGCTTATTTTAGCAAAACATCACGTTTTGAGCTTTATTCTGCGTTTCAACGAGTAAAACAGCAAAAAAAACGACGAAATTTTTATTATTCGTTTTTATTTTTATTGCGTCTATTTGAACGATTTCAACGATCAAAAAATGCTTGAAAATGCTTTTTGGCAAAACAGCACGTTTTGAGTTTAATCTGCGTTTCTTAACTTTAAAACAGCATAAAACGACGATTTTTTATTATTCGTTTTTTTTAAATATTGCTTTTATTTGAACGATTTCAACGATCTAAAATGCTTGAAAATGCTTATTTAAGCAAAAAGCCGTTTGAGCGTTAATCTGCGTTTTAACGCAAACAGCATAAAAACGACGAAATTTTATTATTCGTTTTATTAATATTGCTTCTTTTTGGGAACGATTTCAACGATCTAAAATGCTTGAAAAGGGCTTATTTTAGAAAAACAGCAGTTTTGAGTTTAATCTGCGTTTTAACGCGTAAAACATAAAACGACGAATTTTTAATTATTCGTTTTTATTAATATTGCGCTATTTAAAACGATTTCCAATAATCTAAAATGTTTTTGAAAATGTTATTTTAGCAAAACAGCACGTTTTGAGTTTTAATCTGCGTTTTAACGCGAAAAACAGCATAAAAACAACGAAATTTTTATTATTCGTTTTATTAATATTGCGTCTATTTGAACGATTTCAACGATCTAAAAATGCTTGAAAATGCTTATTTTAGCAAAACAGCACGTTTTGAGCTTTAATCTGCGTTTCAACGCGAAAAACAGCATAAAAACGACGAAATTTTTATTAGTCGTTTTTATTAATATTGCGTCTATTTGAACGATTTCAACGATCC
>NW_027048493.1:0-9204 GCF_025399875.1 Dalotia coriaria | reverse complement strand
AGCAAATGTGTGTTTTGTAAAATAAGTTTTTTAAAAGTTTTAAAATTTTTTTTAAATGGTAAAAAAAACGAATAAAAAAATTTTGTGTTTTTTTGTTTTTTTTACGCTTAAAAGAAATAAAAGCAAAAAGTCTTTTTCCCCAAAAAAAATTTTTTTAAAAGCTTTTTAATCGGGGGTCCCTTTAAAAAAAAAAAAAAACCAAAAAAATTTGTGTTTTTTGTTTTAGCTTAAAACCGTTAAAAGTCAAAACGTGCGTTTTAAAAAAGCATTTTAAATTTTTTGTCTTTTAAATGAAAAAAGGAAAAAATTAAAAAAAACGAAAAAAAAAAAAATTTGTTTTTTTTGCTTTTTTAGCGTTAAAAGCGTTAAATAAAAGGTTTTTTTAAAATAAATTTTCGCTTTTAGTGTTAAACCTTTAAAGCAAATTTAAAATCGTTAAAAAAAAATTTTTTTAGCTTTTTAGCGTTAAAGCGAAAAATAAAAGGTTTTTTTAAAAAACATTTTAAATTTTTGTCGTTAAACGTTCAAAAAGGAAAACGAAAAAAAAAAAATTCGTTTTTTTTTTTCTTCGTGAATGCAAAAGTTTTTTTTCAAAATAAATTTTCGTTTTTTAATTTTTCGTTAAAAGCGAATTTTAAAAACGAAAAAAAAATTTTGCTTTTTTTTTTTAGGGTTAAGAAAAAACTCAAAACGTCTTTTTTTCAAAATAAATTTCCTTTTAAAATGTTAAAAAAAAAAGGAAAAGAAAACGTTAAAAAATTTGCTTTTGTTTTTGTTTAAACAAAAAAAAAAAAGGGTTTTGTTGTTTTAAATTTTTTAGTGTTAAACGTTTAACGCTTTTTAAAAAAAAAAATTTTTTTAGCTTTTTTAGCGTTAAAACCAAAAACCCAAAAACCCTTTTTTTTTAAAAAAATCTTTTAAGCTTTTAGCTTAAACGTTAAATAAAGTTTAAAAAAAAATAAAGTTTTTTTGCTTTTTAGCGTTAAAACGCAGATTAAAGCTCAAAACGTGCTTTTTTTGCTAAAATAACAAAAGCTTTTTTAGATCTTGAAATCGTTCAAATGGACGCAATAATAAAAACGAAAATAAAAATTTCGTCTTTTTTATCTGTTTTACGCGTTAAAACGCAGATTAAATAAAACGTGTTTTTTGAAAAATGCATTTTCAAATTTTGTCGTTTAAATCGTTTCAAATAGACGCAATAAAAAAAAAACGAATAATAAAAATTTCGTCGTTTTTATGCTGTTTTACGCGTTAATACGCAGTTTAAAACCCAAAACGTGCTGTTTTGCAAAATAAGCATTTTCAAGCAAGATCGTTGAAATCGTTCAAATAGACGCAATAAAAAAAAAACGAATAAAAAAAAATTTCGTCTTTTTTTTATGCTTTTTTCTCTTTAAAAACGGAAAAAAACCCAAAATTTTGGGGAAAATAAGCATTTTCAAACATTTTAGAACGTTGAAATCGTTCAAATAGACGCAATATTAAAAAAAACGAATAATAAAAATTTCGTCTTTTTTATGCTTTTTAGCTTTAAAAACGCAGATTAAAGCTAAAAACGTGTGTTTTGCTAAAATAACATTTTCAAGCATTTTGATCGTTGAAATCTTCAAATAAAAAATATTAAAAAAAACGAAAAAAAATTCGTGATGCTTTTTTACGCGTTAAAACGCAGTTTAAAAACTCAAAACGTGCTGTTTTTTTAAAAAAAAGCATTTTCAAGCATTTTGATCTTGAAATCGTTCAAATAGACGCAAAAAAAATAAAAACAATAATAAAATTTCTTTTTTTGCTTTTTACGCGTTAAAACGCAGATTAAACTCAAAACTTGTTTTCAAAATAAGCATTTTAAAGTTTTTAGATCGTTGAAATCGTTCAAATGGACGCAATAAATAAAAAGAATAATAAAATTTCGTCTTTTTTTATGTGTTTACGTTAAAACCAGTTTAAAAAACCAAAACTCGTTTTGCTAAAATAAGCATTTTCAACATTTTAATCGTTGAAATCGTTCAAATAACGCAATAAAAAAAAAACAATAATAAAAATTTGTGTTTTATTTTTTGCTTTAAAAAGCAGATTAAACTCAAAACTCTGTTTGGCTAAAATAAGCTTTTTTCAAGCATTTTAGATCGTTAAAATCGTTCAAATAAAAAACAATAAATAAAAAGAATAAAAAAAAATTCGTCTTTTTTTATGCTTTTTTACGCTTTAAAAACGCAGTTTAAAAACTAAAAACGTGCTGTTTTGCTAAAAAAAGCTTTTCAAGCTTTTTTAGATCGTTGAAATCGTTCAAAGGGGCCAATAAAAATATAAAACGAATAATAAAAATTTTGTCGTTTTATGCTTTTTTAGGGTTAAAAACGCAAAATAAACTAAAAACTTCTTTTTTTGCTAAAATAACTTTTCAAGCATTTTAGTCGTTGAAATTTTGGGTTAAAAATAGACGCAATAAAAAAACGAATAAAAAAAAATTCGTCGTTTTATGCTGTTTTACGCTTTAAAAACGCAGATTAAAGCTGAAAACGTACTTGTTTTGCTAAAATAAGCATTTTCAAGCATTTTAGATCGTTGAAATCGTTTTAAATAGAGCAATATTAATAAAAACGAATAATAAAAATTTCGTCGTTTTATGCTGTTTTACGCGTTAAAACGCAGATTAAAAGCTCAAAACGTGCTGTTTTGCTTAAAATAAGCATTTTCAAGCATTTTAGATCGTTGAAATCGTTCAAATAGAAGCAATATTAATAAAAACGAATAATAAAAATTCGTCGTTTTATGCTGTTTTACGCGTTAAAACGCAGATTAAAGCTCAAAACGTGCTGTTTTGCTAAAATAAGCATTTTCAAGCATTTTAGATCGTTGAAATCGTTCAAATAGACGCAATATTAATAAAAACGAATAATAAAAATTTCGTCTTTTTTATGCTGTTTTACGCGTTAAAACGCAGATTAAAGCTCAAAACGTGCTGTTTTGCTAAAATAAGCATTTTCAAGCATTTTAGATCGTTGAAATCGTTCAAATAGACGAATATTAATAAAAAACGAATAATAAAAATTCGTCGTTTTATGCTGTTTTACGCGTTAAAACGCAGATTAAAGCTCAAACGTGCTGTTTTGCTAAAATAAGCATTTTCAAGCATTTTAGATCGTTGAAATCGTTCAAATAGACGCAATATTAATAAAAAACGAATAATAAAAATTCGTCGTTTTTATGTGTTTTACGCGTTAAAACGCAGATTAAAGCTCAAAACGTGCTGTTTTGCTAAAAATAAGATTTCTCAGCATTTTAGATCGTTGAAATCGTTCAAATAGACGCAATATTAATAAAAACGAATAATAAAAATTTCGTCGTTTTATGTTGTTTTACGCGTTAAAACGCAGATTAAAGCTCAAAACGTGCTGTTTTTGCTAAAATAAGCATTTTCAAGCATTTTGATCGTGAAATGTCAAATAGAGCAATAAATATAAAACGAATAATAAAAATTTGTCGTTTTATGCTGTTTTACGCGTTAAAACGCAGATTAAAAGCTCAAAACGTGCTGTTTTGCTAAAATAAGCATTTTCAAGCATTTTAGATCGTTGAAATCGTTCAAATAGAGCAATATAATCAAAAACGAATAATAAAAATTCGTCGTTTTTATGCTGTTTTACGCGTTAAAACGCTAGATTAAAGCTCAAAACGTGCTGTTTTGCTAAAATAAGCATTTTCAAGCATTTTAGATCGTTGAAATCGTTCAAATAGACGCAATATTAAATAAAAAACAATAATAAAAATTCGTCGTTTTATGCTGTTTTACGCGTTAAAAACGCAGAATAAAGCTCAAAACGTGCTGTTTTGCTTAAAATAAGCATTTTCAAAGCATTTTAGATCGTTGAAATCGTTCAAATAGACGCAATATTAATAAAAACGAATAATAAAATTTCGTCGTTTTATGCTGTTTTACGCGTTAAACGCAGATTAAAGCTCAAAACGTGCTGTTTTGCTAAAATAAGCATTTTCAAGCATTTTCGATCGTTGAAATCGTTCAAATAGACGCAATAAAATAAAAACGAATAATAAAAATTTCGTCGTTTTTATGCTGTTTTACCCGTTAAAACGCAGAATAAAGCCCAAATGTGCTGTTTTGTTAAAATAAGCATTTTCACATTTTTGTGAACGTTGAAATCGTTCAAATAGACGCAATATTAATGAAAACGAATAATAAAAATTCCCTGTCGTTTTATGCTGTTTTACGCGTTAAAACGCAGATTAAAGCTCAAAACGTGCTGTTTGCTAAAATAAGCATTTTCAAGCATTTTAGATCGTTGAAATCGTTCAAATAGAAGCAATATTAATAAAAACGAATAATGTAAAATTCGTCGTTTTTATGTTGTTTTACGCGTTAAAAACGCAGATTGCAAAGCTCAAAACGTGCTGTTTTGCTAAAATAAGCATTTTCAAGCATTTTAGATCGTTGAAATCGTTCAAATAGACGTGCAATAAAATAAAAACGAATAATAAAATTTCGTCGTTTTATGCTGTTTACGCGTTAAAACGCAGAATAAAGCTCAAACGTGCGGCTGTTTTGCTAAAATAAAGCATTTTCAAGCATTTTAGATCGTTGAAATCGTTCAAATAGACGCACAAAAATAAAACGAATAATAAAAAATTTCTGTCGTTTTAGAAGGTTTTACGCGTTAAAACGCAGAATAAAGCCTGCAAACGTGCTGTTTTGCTAAAATAAGCATTTTCAAGCATTTTAGATCGTTGAAATCGTTCAAATAGACGCAAATATTAATAAAAAACGAATAATAAAATTTCGTCGTTTTTATGCTGTTTACGCGTTAAAAACGCAGATTAAAAGCTCAAACGTGCTGTTTTGCTAAAATAAGCATTTTCAAGCATTTTGTAGATCGTTGAAAAATCGTCTTCAAATAGAAGCAATATTAATAAAAACGAATAATAAAATTGTCGTTTTATGCTGTTTTACGTGTTAAAACGCAGATTAAAGCTCAAAACGTGCTGTTTTATTAAAATAAGCAATTTTAAGCATTTTAGATCGTTGAAATCGTTCAAATAGACGCAATATTAATAAAAACGAATAATAAAAATTTCGTCGTTTTATGCTGTTTTACGCGTTAAAACGCAGATTAAAAGCTCAAAACGTGCTGTTTTGCTAAAATAAGTATTTTCAAGCATTTTAGATCGTTGAAATCGTTCAAATAGGAAGCAATATTAATAAAACGAATAATAAAAATTCGTCGTTTTTATGTTGTCGTTAAAACGCAGATTAAAAGCTCAAAACGTGCTGTTTTGCTAAAATAAGCATTTTCAAGCATTTTAGATCGTTGAAATCGTTCAAATAGACGTGCGCAATAAAAATAAAAACGAATAATAAAAAATTCTGTCGTTTTTATGCTGTTTTACGCGTTAAAACGCTGATTGTAAAGTCAAAACGTGCTGTTTTGCTAAAATAAGCATTTTCAAGCATTTAGATCGTTGAAATCGATCAAATAGAAGCAATATTAATCAAAACAAATAATAAAAAATTCGTCGTTTTTATGCTGTTTTACGCGTTAAAAACGTAGATTAAAGCTCAAAACGTGCTGTTTGCTAAAATAAGCATTTTCAAGCATTTTAGATCGTTGAAATCGTTCAACAGACGCACAAAAATAAAAACGAATAATAAAAATTTCGTCGTTTTTGCTGTTTTACGCGTTAAAACGCAGAATAAAGCTCAAAACGTGCTGTTTTGCTGTAAAATAAGCATTTTCAAGCATTTTAGATCGTTGAAATCACCAAATAGACGCAATAATAAAAACGAATAATAAAATTGTCGTTTTTATGCTGTTTTACGCGTTAGCCGCAGATTAAAGTCAAAACGTGCTGTTTTTGCTAAAATAAGCATTTTCAAGCATTTTAGATCGCTGAAATCGTCTAAATAGACGCAATTAAAAATAAAAACGAATAATAAAATTTTCGTCGTTTTTATGCTGTTTTACTCGTTAAAACGCGCGAATAAAGCCCAAATGTGCTGTTTTGTTAAAATAAGCATTTTCACATTTTAGAACGTTGAAATCGTTCAAATAGACGCAATATTAATAAAAACGAATAATAAAAAATTTCGTCGTTTTTATGCTGTTTTACGCGTTAAAACGCAGATTAAAGCTCAAAACGTGCTGTTTTGTTAAAATAAGCATTTTAAAACTTTTTAGAACGTTGAAATCGTTCAAATAGACGCAATATTAATAAAAACGAATAAAAAAAAAATTTCGTCGTTTTATGCGTTTTACGCGTTATAACGCAGATTTAAAAAACGTGCTGTTTTGCTAAAATAACATTTTCAAGCATTTTAGATCGTTGAAATCGTTAAAAAGAAGCAATATTAAAAAAAAAACGAATAATAAAAATTCGTCTTTTTTATGTGTTTTACGCGAAAACGCAGATTAAAACTCAAAACGTGCTGTTTTTAAAATAAGCATTTTCAAGCTTTTTAGATCGTTGAAATCGTTCAAATAGACGCAAAAAAAAAAAAAAACGAATAATAAAAATTTCGTCGTTTTATGCTGTTTTCGCGTTAAAACCCGAAAAAAATAAAACGTGCTGTTTTGCTAAAATAAGCATTTTCAAGCATTTTGATCGTTGAAATCGTTCAAATAGACGCAATAAAAAAAAAAACGAATAATAAAAATTTCGTCTTTTTTTGTTTTTCGGAAAAACGCAAATAAACTCAAAAGGGCTGTTTTACAAAAAAAAAGCATTTTCAACATTTTAGATCGTTGAAATCGTTCAAATAGACGCAATATTAAAAAAAAACGAATAATAAAAATTTGCTTTTTATGCGTTTTGGGGGAAAAACGCAAAAAACTAAAACTCTTTTTTTTGCTAAAATAACATTTTCAAGCATTTTAGATCGTTAAAACGTTAAATAGAACAATATTAAAAAAAACAAATAATAAAAATTCGTCTTTTTTTATGCTTTTTTTACGTGTTAAAACGCAGATTAAAGCTCAAAACGTGCTTTTTTTTCTAAAATAACATTTTAAGCATTTTAGACGTTGAAATCGTTCAAATAGACGCAATTTAAAAAAAACGAATAATAAAATTTCGTCGTTTTATGCTGTTTTTACGCGTTAAAACGCAGTTTAAAAAGCTCAAAACGGTTGTTTTGCTAAAATAAGTATTTTCAACATTTTAGACGTTAAAATGTTCAAATAAAAATATTAAAAAAAACAAAATAAAAAATTCGTCGTTTTATGCTGTTTTCGTTAAAACGCAGTTTAAAACCCCAAAACGTGCTGTTTTGCTAAAAAAAATTTTTCAAGCATTTTAGATCGTTGAAATCCTAAAATAAAATAAAAACGAATAATAAAAATTTGTCTTTTTTTCTTTTTACGCTTTAAAAAACGCTGATTAAAAACTCAAAACGTGCTGTTTTGCTAAAATAAGCTTTTTAAAGATTTTAGATCGTTGAAATCGACAAATAGAAAAAATTTAAAACAAATAAAAAAAAATTCGTCTTTTTTTATGCTGTTTTTACGCGTTAAAAACGTAGATTAAAACTCAAAACGTGTTTTTTTAAAATAAGCTTTTTTCAAGCATATTAGATCGTTGAAATCTTCAAATAGACGCAATAAAATAAAACGAATAATAAAATTTCGTCGTTTTGTTTTTTTAGGGTTAAAACGCAGAAAAAAAACTCAAAACGTGCTGTTTTTTAAAATAAGCATTTTCCTTTTTAGATCGTTAAATCGTTCAAATAGACGAATATTAATAAAAACGAATAATAAAAATTTCGCGTTTTATGCTTTTTGCGTTAATACGCAGATTAAAAGCTCAAAACGTGCTGTTTGCTAAAATAAGTTTTTTTCAAGCATTTTGATCGTTGAAATCGTTCAAAAAAAAGCAATAAAAAAAAACGAATAATAAAATTCGTCTTTTTTTAGCTTTTTACGCGTTAAACGCGAAAAAACCCAAAACGTGCTTTTTTTGCTAAAATAAGCATTTTAAGCATTTTTGATCGTTGAAATCGTTCAAAGGAAATATTAATAAAAACGAATAATAAAAATTTTTTTTTTATGCTGTTTTACGCTTTAAAAACGCAGATTAAAGCTCAAAACGTGCTTTTTTTGCTAAAATAAACTTTTAAAAGCATTTTAGATCGTTGAAATCGTTCAAATGAGCAATAAATAAAACGAATAATAAAAAATTTCGTCTTTTTTTATGCTGTTTTGCTTTAAAAACGCAGAAAAAACTCAAAACGTGCTGTTTTGCTAAAAAAGCATTTTCAAGCATTTTGATCTTGAAATCGTTCAAAATAGCGCAATAAAAATAAAAACGAATAAAAAAAATTTCGTCGTTTTTATGCTTTTTTTACGCTTTAAAAACGCGAAAAAAACCCAAAACTGTTTTTTGTAAAATAACATTTTAAAAATTTTTAGATCGTTGAAACCCGTTCAAATAGAGAAATATTAAAAAAAAACGAATAATAAAAAATTTCGTCTTTTTTATGCTGTTTTGCTTAAAAACGCAGAAAAAAACTAAAAACTTGCTGTTTTGCTAAAATAAGCATTTTAAAAGCATTTTAGTCGTTGAAATCGTTCAAATAGAGCAATAAAAAAAAACGAATAAAAAAAAATTTCGTCGTTTTATCTTTTTTACGCGAAAACGCGGAATAAACTAAAAACTGTTGTTTTCAAAATAAGCATTTTCAAGCATTTTAGATCGTTGAAATCGTTAAATAGACGCAATAAATAAAAACGAATAATAAAAATTTCGTCTTTTTTTATGCTTTTTTTCCTTTAAAAACGCGAAAAAAGCTCAAAACGTGCTTTTTTTGCTAAAAAAAAGCATTTTCGCATTTTAGATCGTTGAAATCGTTCAAATAAAAAGCAATATTAATAAAACGAATAAAAATTCGTCGTTTTTGCGTTTTTTACGCGTTAAAACGCGATTAAAGCTAAAAACGTGCTGTTTTGCTAAAAAAAACATTTTCAAGCTTTTTTAGATCGTTGAAATCTTTCAAATAGAGCAAAAAAAAAAAAACAATAATAAAAATTTCGTCGTTTTTTATGCTGTTTTACGCGTTAAAACGCAGAAAAAAACCAAAATTTTGTTTTGCTAAAAAAAACATTTTAAGCTTTTTTCGTTGAAATCTTTCCAAATAGACGCAATAAATAAAAACGAAAATAAAAAGCGTTTTTTATGCTGTTTTTTAAAAACGCG
>NW_027048492.1:0-9204 GCF_025399875.1 Dalotia coriaria | reverse complement strand
TTTTTTAAAAAAAAATTTTTTTAAAAATTTTTTGAAAAAAAATTTTTTTTTTAAAAATTTTTTTTTTTTAAAAAAAAAAAAATTTTTTAAAGGCTTTTTTTTAAAAAAAAATTTTTTTTTTTTTTTAAAATTTTTTCCAAAAAAAAAAAGGAAAAAAAAAAATTTTGGTTTTTAAAAAAATTTTTTAAAAAAACCTTTTAAAACCCAAAGGGTTTTTTGGCAAAAAATTTAAAACTTTTTTGAAAAAATTTTTTAAAAAAAAAATTTTTAAAAAAAACGAAAAAAAACCCTTTTTTTTAAAAAAATTAAAATTTGGTTTTTCCCCCTTTTTTTAAAAAAAAAGGTTTTAAAATTTTTTTTTAAACTTTTAAAAAAATTTAAAAAAAAAAAAAAAATTTTTTTTTTGGGGTTAAAAAAATTTGGGAAATTTTTTTTTAAAAAATTTTTTTCCCCAAAAGGTTTTTTTAAAAAAAATTTTTTTAAAAAAAAAAAAAACCCCCAAAAATTTTTTAAAAAAAAAAATTTTTTAAAATTTGTTTTTTTTAAAAAAAAATTTGGGGTTTTTTCCTTTTTTTTTTAAAAGTTTTAAAAAAAAAAAACGAAAAAAAAAAAAAAAATTTTAAAAAAACCAAAAAAACCCCAAAGGGGGTTTTTAAAAAAAATTTTTTTTTTAAATTTTAAAAAAATTTAAAAAAAAAAGGGTTTTTTTTTAAAAAAAAAAAAAGGGCGAAAAAAGCTTTTTTTTTTCCAAAAATTTTAAAAATTTTTTAAAAAAAATTTTTTTTGGGCCTTTTAAAAAAAAGGTTTAAAAAAATTTTTTTTTAAAAAAAAAAAACCGTCTTTTTATGCTGTTTTACGGGGTTTAAAACGCGGGTTTAAAAAGCTCAAACGTGCTGTTTTGCTAAAAAAACTTTTTAAGTTTTTTAGATCGTTGAAATCGTTCAAAAGACGCAAAAAATAAAAACGAATAATAAAAATTTCCGTTTTATGTTTTTTTACGCAAAACCGCAGAATAAACCCCAAAAACGGCTGTTTTGTTTAAAAAAAGCATTTTCAAGATTTTGATCGTTGAAATCGTTCAACGGGAACCCCAATTTTAAAAAAAAAAAAACGAATAAAAAAAAACCCTGTCTTTTAGCAAGCGTTTTACGCGTTAAAACGCAGATTAAAGCTCAAAACGTGCTTTTTTTTCCCAAAATAAGCATTTTCCCCAATTTTTGGATCCCCGGAAACCGTTCAAAAGAGACAAAAAAATAAAAAACGAAAAATAAAAATTCCCTTTTTTAAAAGCGTTTTACGCGCTAAAACGCAGAATAAACCCTAAAAAGGGTTGTTTTGCAAAATAAGCATTTTCAAGCTTTTTAAAATCGGGGAAACGAAAAAAGGGACGCAAATTAATAAAAACGAAAAAAAAAAAATTTCGTCTTTTTTATGTTGTTTTACGCTTTAAAAACGCAAAAGGCTCAAAATGCTGTTTTGCTAAAGCATTTTCAAGCTTTTTAGATGGGAAATCGTTCAAATAGGAAGCAATATTAAAAAAAAACGAAAAAAATTTCGTCGTTTTTTGTTTTACGCTTTAAAAACGCAAAATTAAAAGCTAAAAAGGGCGGGTTTTTAAAATCTTTTTCCCCATTTTAGATCGCGGGAAATAAAAATAAAAGCAAAAAAAAAACGAAAAAAAAAAAATTGTCTTTTTTTCCCCGTTTTACGCGTTAAAACGCAAAATTAAAAGCTAAAAAGGGCTGTTTTGCAAAAAAAGCTTTTTCCCCAAGGATCGTTAAAATCGTTCAAATAAAACCCCTTTAATAAAAAAAAAAATAAAAAATTCGCCGTTTTATGCTGTTTACGCAAAAAAACGCGATTGGCTCAAAAGGGCCGTTTTGTTTAAATTAAATTTTCAAGCTTTTTTGGATCGGGAAACGCCCAAAAAAAGCAATTATAAAACGAAAAAAAAAAAAAGTCTTTTTTATGCTTTTTTTACGCTTAAAACGAAAACAAAGCTAAAAACGTGCTGTTTTGCTAAAATAAGCATTTTCAAGCTTTTTAGATCTTTGGGAAATTTTTTAAATAAAAGCAATATTAATAAAAACGAATAAAAAAAAAATTCGTCTTTTTTTGGTTTTTACGCTTAAAAAGGGCAGAAAAAAAGCTCAAAACGTCCCGTTTTCAAAATACATTTTCCCCATTTTAGATCGGGGAAATCGTTTCAAATAAAAGCAATATTAAAAAAAAACGAATAAAAAAAAATTTGTCGTTTTATGCTGTTTTACGCGTTAAAACGAAATTAAAGCTCAAAAGTGCGGGTTTTTCTAAAAAGTTTTTTTTCAAATTTTAGATCGTTGAAATCCCCAAAAAAAGAAAATTTTAAATAAAACCGAAAAAAAATTTCGTCGTTTTATGTTTTTACGCGAAAAAACGCAGTTTTGGCTAAAACGTCCTTTTTTGCTAAAATAACTTTTTTCGGCTTTTTTGGATCTTTGGGAAATCGTTCAAAAAAGCAAATATTAAAAAAAACGAATAAAAAAAAATTTCGTCGTTTTATGCTGTTTTACGCTTTAAAAACGCGTTTTAAAGCCTAAACGGCTGTTTTGCTAAAAAAAAGCTTTTTCGTTTTTGGATGGGAAAAACCGCTCAAATAGAAGCACTTTAATAAAAACGAAAAATTTTAAAAGGGTCTTTTTTAGGTTTTCCGTTAAACGCGTTTTAAAAGCTCAAACGTGCTGTTTTGCTAAAAAAGCTTTTTCCCTTACTTTAGATCGCTGAAATCGTTCAAAAGGGCAATAAAAATAAAAACGAATAATAAAAATTTCGTCGTTTTATGTTGTTTTAGGGTTAAAAACGCAAAATTGCTCAAAACGTGCTTTTTTCTAAAAAGTTTTCAAGCTTTTTAGATCGGGGAAATTTGTTCAAATAGAAAAAAAAAATAAAAAATTTCGTCGTTTTATGTTGTTTTACGCGTTAAAACGCAGTTTAAAAAGCTAAAAAAGGGCCTGTTTTGCTAAAAATAAGCATATTTCAAGCATTTTAGATCGTCGAAATCGTTCAAATAGAAGCAATATTTAATAAAACGAATAATAAAAAATTCTGTCGTTTTATGCTGTTTTACGCGTTAAAAACGCAGAACAAAGCTCAAACGTGCTGTTTTGCTAAAATAAGCATTTTAAGCATTTTAGGATCGTTGAAACGTTTAAATAGCGAATGTTAAGAAAAACGAATAATAAAAATTCGTCGTTTTATGCTGTTTTACGCGTTAAAACGCAGATTAAAAGCTCAAAACGTGCTGTTTTGCTAAAATAAGCATTTTAAGCATTTTGATCGTTGAAATCGTTCAAATAGAAGCAATATTACTAAAAACGAATAATAAAAAAAATTCGTCACTTTTATGCTGTTTTACGCGTTAAAACGCAGATTAAAGCTCAAAACGTGCTGTTTTCGCTAAAATAAGCATTTTCAAGCATTTTAGATCGTTGAAATCGTTCAAATAGAAGCGATATTAATAAAAAACGTGAATAATAAAAATTCGTCGTTTTATGCTGTTTTACGCGTTAAAACGCAGATTAAAGCTCAAAACGTGCTGTTTAAAATAAGCATTTTCTACATTTTGTGATCGTTGAACCGTTCAAATAAAAGCAATATTAATAAAACGAATAATAAAAAAATTCGTCGTTTTTATGGTGTTTTACGCGCTTAAAACGCAGATTGTGCCTCAAAACGTGCTGTTTTGCTAAAATAAGCATTTTCAAGCATTTTAGATCGTTGAAATCAAGCCCAACAGTACGCACATTAATAAAAAAACGAGTAATAAAAATTTCTGTCGTTTTATGCTGTTTTACGCGTTAAAACGCAGATTAAAGCTCAAACGTGCTGTTTTGCTAAAATAAGCATTTTCAAGCATTTTAGGATCGTTGAAACTGTTCAAATAAAAGGCAATATTAATAAAAACGAATAATAAAAAATTCGTCGGTTTTATGCTGCCGCACGCGCTAAGCGCAGATTAAAGCCCAAAACGTGCTGTTTTGCTAAAATAAGCATTTTCACATTTTAGATCGTTGAAATCGTTCAACAGAAGCGATATTAATAAAAACGAATAATAAAAATCTGTCGCTTTTATGCTGTCTTACGCGTTAAAACGCAGATTAAAGCTCAAAACGTGCTGTTTTGCTAAAATAAGCATTTTCAAGCATTTTAGATCGTTGAAATCGTTCAAATAAAAGCAATATTAATAAAAAACGAATAATAAAAAATCTGGTCGTTTTATGTTGCTCTTTACGCGTTAAAATCCGCAGATTAAAAGCTCAAAACGTGCTGTTTTGTTAAATAAGCATTTTCAAGCATTTAGATCGTTGAAATCGTTCAAATAGACGCAATATTAATAAAAACGAATAATAAAAAATTTCGTCGTTTTTATGTTGTTTTACGCGTTAAAACGCAGATTAAAGCCTGACGTGCGGTTTTGCTAAAATAAGCATTTTCAAGCATTTTAGATCGTTGGAAATCGTTCAAATAAAAGCAATATTAATAAAAACGAATAATAAAACATCTGTCGTTTTATGTTGTTTACGCGTTAAACGCAGAATAGCTCAAACGTACTGTTTTGCTAAAATAAGCATTTCAAGCATTTTAGACGCTGAAATCGTTCAAATAGAGCAATATTAATAAAAAACGAATAATAAAAATCTGTCGTTTTATGTTGTTTTACGCGTTAAACGCAGATTAAAAGCTCAAACGTGCTGTTTTGCTAAATAAGCATTTTCTAAGCATTTTAGATCGTTGAAATCGTTCAAATAAAAGTATTATTAATAAAAACGAATAATAAAAATTGTCGTTTTATGTTGTTTTACCGCCGTTAAAACGCAGATTAAAAGCCTCAAAACGTGCTGTTTTGCTAAAAATAAGCATTTTCAAGCATTTTAGGATCGCTGAAATCGTTCAAATAAAAGCAATAATAAAAACGAATAATAAAAAAATTCGTCGTTTTATGCTGTTTTACGCGTTAAAAAAACGCAGATTAAAAGCTCAAAACGTGCTGTTTTGCTAAAATAAGCATTTTCAAGCATTTTAGATCAATGAAACCGTTCAAATAGACGCAATATTAATAAAACGAATAATAAAAATTTCGTCGTTTTCTTATGCTGCTTTACGCGTTAAAAACGCTGATTAAACAAACGCGCTGTTTTGCTAAAATAAGCATTTTCAAGCATTTTAGATCGTTGAAATCGTTCAAATAGACGCAATATTAATAAAACGAATAATAAAAATTCGTCGTTTTATGCTGTTTTACGCGTTAAAACGCGCAGATTAAAAGCTCAAACGTGCTGTTTTGCTAAAATAAGCATTTTCAAGATTTTAGATCGTTGAACCGTTCAAATAGACGCAATATTAATAAAACAAATAATAAAAATTTCAATGTTTTTATGCTGTTTTACGCGTCAAAACGCAGATTAAAGCCTGCAAAACGTGCTGTTTGCTAAAATAAGCATTTTCAAGCATTTTAGATCGTTGAAATCGTTCAAATAGAAGCAATAATAATAAAAAACGAATAATAAAAAATTCGTCGTTTTATGTTGTTTTACGTTAAACGGTGATTAAAGTCGCAAAACGTGCTGTTTTGCTAAAATAAGCATTTTCAAAGCATTTTAGATCATTGAAATCGTTCAACAGACGCAATAAAAAATAAAACGAATAATAAAAAAATTTCGTCGTTTTATGCTGTTTTACGCTAAAACGCAGAATAAAGCTCAAAACGCGCTGTTTTGCTAAAATAAGCATTTTCAAGCATTTTAGATCGCCGGAAATCGTTCAAATAGGACGCAATATTAATAAAACGAATAATAAAAATTTCGTCGTTTTATGCTGTTTTACGCGTTAAAACGCAGATTAAAGCTCAAACGTGCTGTTTTGCTAAAATAAGCATTTTCAAGCATTTTAGATCGTTGAAATCGTTCAAATAAAAGCAATATTAATAAAAAACGAATAATAAAAAATCTGCCGTTTTATGCTGTTTGACGCGTTAAAACGCAGATTAAAGCTCAAAACGTGCTGTTTTGCTAAAATAAGCATTTTCAAGCATTTTAGATCGTTGGAAATCGTTCAAATAAAAGCAATATTAATAAAACCAACAATAAAGTACCCGTCGTTTTATGCTGTTTTACGCGTTAAAAACGCAGATTAAAGCTCAAAACGTGCTGTTTCGCTAAAATAAGCATTTTCAAGCATTTTAGATCGTTGAAATCGTTCAAATAGACGCAATAAAAAATAAAAACGAATAATATAAATTTCGTCAAGTTTTTATAAGCTGTTTTACGCGTTAAAACGCAGAATAAAGCCTCAAAACGTGCTGTTTTGCAAAAATAAGCATTTTCAAGCATTTTAGATCGTTGAAATCGTTCAAATAGACGCAATATTAATAAAAAACGAATAATAAAATTTCGTCGTTTTTATGCTGTTTTACGCGCTAAAACGCAGATAAAGCTCAAAACGTGCTGTTTTGCTAAAATAAGCATTTTCAAGCATTTAGATCGTTGAAATCGTTCAAATAGAAGCAATATTAATAAAAAAACGAATAATAAAAAATTGTCGTTTTTATGTTGTTTTACGCGTTAAACGCAGATTAAAGCTCAAAACGTGCTGTTTTGCTAAAATGGCATTTTCAAGCATTTTAGATCGTTGCACCGTTCAACAGACGCAATATTAATAAAAAAAAAAAAACGAATAATGTTCTGTCGTTTTTATGCTGTTTAACGCGTTTAAACGCAAATTAAAAGCTCAAAACGTGCTGTTTTGCTGCACAAGCATTTTCAAGCATTTTAGATCGTTGAAATCGTTCAAATAGAAGCAATATTAATAAAATCGAATAATAAAAAATTCGTCGTTTTTATGCTGTTTTACGCGTTAAACGCATATTAAAGCCTCAAAACGCGTCTATTTTGCTAAAATAAGCATTTCTGCCATTTTAGTTCGTTGAAATCGTTCAAATAGACGCAATATTAATAAAAACGAATAATAAAATTCTGTCGTTTTATGCTGTTTTACGCGTTAAAACGCTGATTAAAGCTCAAACGTGCTGTTTTATAAAAATAAGCATTTTCAAGCATTTTAGATCGCTGAAATCGTTCAAGACGCAATATTAATAAAAACGAATAATAAAAAAATTCGTCGTTTTATGCTGTTTTACGCGGTAAAACGCAGATTACAGCTCAAAACGTGCTGTTTTGCTAAAATAAGCATTTTCAAGCATTTTAGATCGTTGAAATCATTCCAATAGAAGAATACTAACAAAAAAAACGAATAATAAAAAATTTCGTCGTTTTATGCTGTTTTACGCGTTAAACGCAGATTAAAAGCTCAAAACGTGCTGTTTTGCTGCGCAATAAGCATTTTCAAGCATTTTAGGATCGTTGAAATCGTTCAAATAGAAGCAATATTAATAAAAAACGAATAATAAAAATTCGTCGTTTTGAAAGCGTTTTACGCGCTAAAACGCAGATTAAAGCTCAAACGTGCTGCTCTTATAAAATAAGCATTTCAAGCATTTTAGATCGTTGAAATCGTTCAAATAGACGCAATAAAAAATAAAACGAATAATATAAATTTCTGTCGTTTTTATACAGTTTTACGCGTTAAACGCAGAATAAAGCTCAAAACGTGCTGTTTTGCAAAAATAAGAATTTTCAAGCATTTTAGATCGTTGAAATCGTTCAACAGACGCGTCCCCGCCAAAGAATAATAAAAATTCTGTCGTTTTATAAAGCTGTTTTACGCGTTAAAAACGCAGAATAAAGCTCAAAACGTGCTGTTTGCTAAAATAAGCATTTTCAAGCATCTTAGATCGTTGAAATCGTTCAAATAGAAGCACATTACTAAAAACGAATAACAAAAAAAAATCGTCGTTTTATGCTGTTTTACGCGTTAAAACGCAGACGGCTCAAACGTGCTGTTTTGGCTAAAAATAAGCATTTTCAAGCATTTCCGATCGTTGAAATCGCTTAAATAGAAGCCAATATTAATAAAAAACGAATAATAAAAAATCGTCATTTTTATGCTGTTTCACGCGTTAAAACGCAGATTGCAAAAGCTCAAAACGTGCTGTTTTGCTAAAATAAGCATTTTCAAGCATTTTAGATCGTTGAACCGTTCAAATAGACGCACAATAATAAAAAACGAATAATAAAAATTTCGTCGTTTTATGTTGTTTTACGCGTTAAAAACGCAGAATAAAAGCCCAAACGCCAGTTTTGCTAAAATAAGTATTTCTTTCAAGCATTTTAGACGTTGAAATCGTTCAAATAGAGCACATTAATAAAAACGAATAATAAAAAATCTGTCGTTTTATGCTGTTTTACGCGTTAAAACGTGCAGATTAAAGCTCAAAACGTGCTGTTTTTGCTAAAAATAAGCATTTTCAAGCATTTTAGATCGTTGACCGTTCAAATAGAAGCAATATTAATAAAAAAACGAATAATAAAAATTCGTCGTTTTTATGCTGTTTACGCGTTAAAACGCAGAATAAAGCCCAAAACGTGCTGTTTTGCAAAAATAAGCATTTTCAAGCATTTTAGATCGTTGAAATCGTTCAAATAGACGTGCAATATTAATAAAACGAATAACAAAATTTCTGTCGTTTTTATGTTGTTTTACGCGTTAAAACGCAGATTAAAGCCCAAAACGTGCTGTTTTGCTAAAATAAGCATTTTCAAGACTTTTAGATCGTTGAAATCGTTCAAATAGAAGCAATATTAATAAAAACGAATAATAAAAAATTCAGTTCGTTTTATGGTTTTACGCTAAAACGCAGAATAAAGCTCAAAACGTGCTGTTTTTGCAAAAAAAAACATTTTAAAATTTTTGGTTTTAAATGTTTAAAATTAAAAAAAAAAAAAATTTCCTTTTTTTTTAGCTTAAAGGAAAAAAGTCAAAAGGCTTTTTTAAAAAAAAGATTTTAAATTTTTTTAGTGTTAAACCGTTAAAAAAGGGCAAATTAATAAAAAAAAAAAAAAATTTTTTTTGGTTTTAGCTTTTTTACCTTAAAACGAATTTAAACGTTTTTTAAAATGCTTTTAAGTTTTAGCGTTAAAGAAAAAAAGCTTTTAAAAAAAAAAATTTTCGTTTTTTAGTTGTTTCGCTTAAAAGAGAATAAATAAAACGAATTTTTTAAAATGCTTTTAAGTTTTGTTTAAAAAAAAAACCTTTTAAAATAAAAAAAAA
>NW_027048491.1:0-9208 GCF_025399875.1 Dalotia coriaria | reverse complement strand
AAATTTTTACTTTCGTTTCCTTAAAAAAAATGCTGAGTGGGGACAATATTCCATACTTTATTTAAAAAGGGGAAAACCGTTTGGGCAAACTATAGAGCCATCAATTTACTAAATAACACTGAAGTTTTTACCAAGATCATAACAGATAAGATTAACGCACAAACAAAAAGCCGAAGAGCAACAAGGTTTCGATCAGGAAAGGTCGGAACGATGCCGTTTTCGCATTACGACAGATTTAAAAGTCAATAGAATAAAACCCCCCGGGCTATTGTTTTATAGACCTACAAAAAGTTTTTGATAGAGTCCAGCTCACTGATGTCGAGATATACACAAAAAAAGAATGATCCCCTGATAAACTTAATAGAAGACATATTATATTCGTCAAACCCCCACAAGAAAAAGATTAATAACCAAATCACGGCCCAATACCAGTAGAAAAAGGATAAGGAAAGGGTGCCCCCTGAGTCCACTGTTATTCAATTTGTATTTGACAAATCTAATCAAAAAGAAAAGGGCGGACCAATGGGCACTAAAACATCTCAATAATCTGTTTGCTGATGACGCAAAATTGTTCGAAAGTGAAGACAAAAAACCCTCCAAAAAACCAAAACGTCGTAAACAAAATGCTGACAAAATCGAAGGTCCCAATACGATCAAATTGAATAGATGGGCGTCATTAACGGGTTTATAAATTTCCCCAATTACCCGGCGTTGGATCTCGGCGTTGGAAAAAGAAGCAAGTCGGGAACCCATGAAGGGGTCAGGAATTGCAGGTTGTCTAAACGGACAATTTTTAAACACCGATACGACAAAGGACGCATTTATAAGCCCGTCATTAGACCGTTTTCCCACAACACAGCAGAAACCCGCCCGGACATCTACAACCCAGAATATACGAGAGCGTAGAAATGTCGTCATTCCCCCAAAAACAACAAAAAACCCCAGGATAAAGAGGGCTCAGACTTGGAAAATATCCAAGATACAACCATTTAAAAACTGGGTGAAGAGCGAAGACAAATGGGGGCCCAAATTGATCGAATGGACATACCGGCTAGTTCGAATAGCTCGAGACCACTCGCCTAAAAAGGAAAAGGGGGCGGGGGGCCCAAAAAACGATGGGGCGTCCTAAGTTTTCCTTTTGGGCCCACCACAGGATGGAAGAACAGGCAAATTTTTCCTATGATAGAGTAAAAAAAGAAGAAGAAGAAGAAGCTTCTATTTGAACGATTTCAACTCCAAAAAGCTTTAAAATAAAATTTCCCAAAAAAACCCGGCAAAAACCCAAACCACCCCCCAAAGGAAAAACCCCGCCCCCTTTTTTTGGGCCCCCAATTCCAAAAAAAAAAAAAAAAAACCAAACCCCCAAAAGGAAAATTTTTTACCGAGGACCCCGGTTTTAAGGAAAAAATGGGTTTTTTTTTTTTTTTTGGCCCCCCCCCCCCCCCCCAAAAAAAAAAAAAAAAAAAAAAAAAAAAAAAAAATTGCAAAATTTTCAACTTTAAAATCGAAAAGAATTTTAGAAAACACAAGATAAACGCTTTTAACGGTAAAACAGAAAAACGCGAAATTTTTTGAAATTTTCATTTGTACGATTTCAACATCAAAAAGGAAAAAGAGTGGGGACAACGTTGGGCGTTTTAGCCCCGGCCGCAAGGATGAGCACATTTTTTGCTGAAGAAAAGAGAAGGGGGAAGAAGAAAAGGCTCTTTTGAAATTTTTAACCCATTCGGGGGTAAAATTTTTAAATTTGGGACGCGTTCGCCCTTTACTGCTAAGGGTTTAAAAACACAAAACAATGAAAAAATTTATTAAAAAGGGATAATTTGCGTCATTTTGACATTTAAGGGACTAATTTTTAAAAGTTTAAAAATTTTAAAAACACTCGTTTTGGCCCCGGTTTTGCTAATTATAACCCAACTAATCCCAAAATTTGGGGCCCCGACGTAATTAAATTGAAAAAGTTTAAAAATTTTAAAAGGTTAGGGGTGGAATGGTCCCGGTAAAAAAGAAAACGAAATTTCCCAAAAAATGGGTTAAATGCCCCCCGCGTTTACGTTTAATTGTTGGAAAAGGAAATTATGTTTGGGTTTAATTCCCGGGGAAATTTTGCTACTAAGTGAGGGAAAGAGAAAAATTGTCTAGTGTTACAATTTTTGCCCCAAAGAAACCTAAAGGGTATAATTCCCGGGACCGACAGCCAACATAAGTAAGGGGTAATAAGGCCTGGGATCCAAAGGGAAAATTGGCCTTCTTTTTATGGCGACGACCCCTTTCCCAGTTTCTGCGGACCCAGGGGAAAAAGGTGGTCCCCCTGCCGGAGTGGAATCAAAACGCAGGGGCGTAATTTGCCGGAAGCAAACGCCTGTTGTATCTGGCGCAGGGACGATCTCGCATTAGCATCGATGGGGGATGGCTAACGCAGCCACGAAGTTATCAGGCGCAGCGCACCCCGCCCTTTTAAGCCAAGGGTCATCGTTCTGAAGGGTTAACTCTTTGGCTGAAAGGTAAAAGAACTTACATTGAAATGGAAAAAAAAGGAACCGTTGCGCATGGAGGAGGGGCCAGGAAGTTCAAAGTGCGCAGTCTGATCAAATCGCAATCGCCAGCGTTCCCGCAAAAGTCGGAGGCAAGCCGCAACAATATATTTGTTGGCTTCATGCGTTTTGGGGCCCGGATGCAAAAGGGGGACCCAATGTCTTTTTGGTTCGGGAAACGGTGTGGCGGGCAGAATGTGGCCGCGAAGACTGTCGCCCCCAAAAGCCCACGCGAAATTTTTTAAAAGGAAAAAAACACGGGCGACGTATATTTAATTGACACGGGTGGGATGTGAGCGTGTATCCGCGAAACAGAGTGGGGGCACAATAGTGGTGCGAGTTTTCTTTGGGCCCGCTGCCAACGGACACCTATAGCTACTTATGGAATGAACATTAAAAAGACTTTGGCTTAGGTCGCGAGTTTTTTTGGGCTTTTAAAAATTGAGATGTCGCCCCATAATCGGTGCGGTTTTTTTCTGCATCATTTCGGCTTAATGGGGACAAAAAACGGGGGGTTGAGGGAGGTAGCTTCGGGAAAAACACGCATGGCGGGGCAGTCTGTGACCCCGTCGATTCCATTCGGGGTGCGTCTTGTTCGGTGAGGTATTGGATCCCCGACTCACTAAACCGCAAAGTGCGGTCCCCCGAAGCACAATACCGTCCATTACTTGCTACGTCACCAGGTCCACCGGTTGGCAACATCCGCGCAGATTAGCGCCCGATCGCCCTCCGCCCCAAAGGAAAAAAATCGATCCCTTTGATCCAACTTAGGCCCGACCGTCCCAGGTCCGGGCATCACCGATTCATTTAGTGCCAAAAAAGGGGAGAATGGAGACCATGCGGGTTTCCCGAGCATTGAATGCTAGCCTGCCGGATCGGTACCCGGTACGTCACATTCAAGATTTTGTCATGCGTTGCACGGGAAGACTTCTTTCGACGATAGACCCGTGCGCGTTTTCCCCAAATTCCTGGCCCCAGGACACCCCGAAAACGCAAACCCCCCTTTTGGGCCCCTTTCGAGTTCACCGCCCGGACGTTCGACTGGAGTCGCAGACGTTTCATTTTATCGACGGTTCCCCGGGGGTGGTTTTTGAATTCGCAATATAGATGACATTTTGAGCATCGTCCAGTGAGGAGGAACTCAACTCATCTCCATCACGTTCCAGCGTCTGAGCGACTAGGGCGTGGTTAATCCCGCAAAGTGTGTTTTCCCGGATAGCGAAAAATTCTTGGATTCGGGTCCAGCGGGCACCAGCCCCCCAAAAAAGGTAGGCGATTATGGTTTTTTACGAAACCCTGAGACCGTAAACAATTTTCGGCGTTTTCTCGGATGATTAACTTCTACAGGAGGTTTCCCCTGAGCTCTTCTCTTCGGCCCCACTAAAAGCTACTTCACGGCAATGTTGGGGAAAAAACCCCATCATTTGGGAATGGGGGGGGCATGTGCGTTCCGGGTTTGCAAGGAAGCGCTTGCCAAAGCAAAAAGCTGAGCCATCAGTACAGCCCCGCTCGAATTTTTCGAGGGTCTGTTTTTGCCGTGGTCCGTGTTGCAACAAAAGTGGATGAAGGTGGCAACCGCTGGGTTCTTCCAAGAAGTTGTCGCCGGCGGAGCAAATACCCCGTGACCCCGGATGAGCCAGTCAGGGCTGTCAAGCATTTCCGGACTGGTGGAAGCACGTGTTTTTTCACATTTTACGCCCACAAGCCTTTGACGTTCGCTTTGACAAAGACGCGCCGTCAACACCACGCCAGGTGGCATTTATACATTGATTTTACTGACTTTTCTCACGTCGCCGGCGAAAAAAACGTGGTGGCCGATGCCTGCCCGTTTTGGGGGAGATAAGACGCCATCGTTTTTGTCCCCCCGGCAATCGCAGAAGAAAATAAAGAGATGACGAAATTGGATGACAGCAGTTTGAGTTAAGCCCCCCCAGATTCCTGGGGGAGGGGTCGTTGGGTGCGATGGTCCCATCGGCCGACCCACGTCACGCCTGAATTTCGTCGAGGTTTGCTTCGGCCAAACAGAATTTGGCCCAAGCCGACAGCTCTGCAGTGGGAGAGATTTGTGTGGGTTATAAATGACTGTCGGGTGGGCTAAGGGTTGTTTTAATGTCAGAAAACAAAAGGGGTTCGAAAGTATCTGCCCCCATTGGGGTTTCCGACGCCCCTAGGGAAAATTCGATCAACAATCGACGATCATGTTGCCCCTCTTCTTCTTCTTCTTATTCTTCCAAAATAGGACTGCCGTTCGCTTTTTAGTGGGGCCGGCCGAAGTGTCACTCCACCTTTTTTTTTGGTCTACCGAGGGGATCTTTTTCCCCTTTTTGGGGTTTTCTCACAATAACTATTCTCGATCCTTCCCTTCTTTTTTATGTGTTCACCATTCGTTCCCTTTTATTTTTGCCCCTTCAGTAATTTTTTCTATTTTTCACGTTCTTCATGTCCTCATTCTTGATTCTGTTCGTCGTTTTGCCTTCCCCAACGATGTTCCATTTTCCAAGTTGGCGTTTTGTTGTTTCCCGGGCTTGTTTCCGCTGAATACGTTAAAATGGGTCTAATTTCTGCTTTATAAATTACCCCTTCTTTTCTTAGGTGTTTATTATTCCATATGGTGTTTTTCGGCATCCCCAATTTTTGTTCCCTTCTCAACTTGTTCCCTTCTTTTCCCTTTTTACCTGCTGGCTTGAAATGTTGATTCCCAGGTACTTGAACTCGCTGATTTGTTCTATTATTTTTCCCTTTTACTTCCAGTTTGATCTGATTGGTGAGCTGATAATACCATACATTTTGTTTTTCAGGCGCTATTTCCATGTTGTACAATTTGCCGCTTTTGGGAAATGGTGCAAAATTTTCTGAGGTTGTCTTGGGGTTCGTTATGGTACAGCGTCATCCGCATAGTTTCCATATTTACTTTTGTTTTCCCCTTTTATATCCCCGACACTTCCTGGTTTTTTTTATTTTTCCATCACGTTTAACAACAACGGGGTCAATGGTCTCCTTGTCTTATCCGGTTCCGATTTTTTGGCTCAGTTGTTTCATTATTGACTTTATTTTTTTCTTGGGTTTTTGGGTGATGTTTTCTATTGTTTCCCTAATGTTTGTGGGAAATTTTTGATTTTTTAGTAAATTGTGATGTCATGTAGTTTTTGCGGTCAAAGGCTTTTTGGTCCACAAAACAAAAAAATGCTGGTCGGTTCCCCTATTGCCTTTCTTTTATTTGTCTAAGGAAAATGGCGTCGTTGCCCATCTTCCGTTCGAAATCCTTTTTTTCGTCCCGAATGGTTCGTTTTATTTTTTTTGGATATTTTTCGAGTTGTTTTTTAGTGTTTATGAGTAAGGTATTCCCTGTTTTTGATGGTATTTGCCTATTCCTTTTTGAATAGCATAATGGTACTTGTCCCCCATTTTGGGGGCCCTTCTTTTAATACTTTGGATCATCTTGGAATTTCTTATTTTTTAATTTTTTTACCTCCCTCTTCAATAATTTTGGTATTCCATCCGGGGCCCGGGTGCTTTTCTGTTTTTTAGTTTTGCTGGGACTTCTGCGATCTCATTTTGTTTCCAATTGTAGCTTTTTTTCTTGTATTCTAACCTTGGTTGTTAATCGCGTTTTTCTATGCTTTTTATTGTGTGTTTTTTCAAATACTTGATCCAGGTTTCTTTTTTTATATCTTACTTCAGCGCTCTTTTTGTTCTTGTCTTTTTTCGTCTAATTGTTTTCCCTATGATTTTTTTTCCATAAAAATCCAATTTTCGAGAATATCCAAAAAAGCTCGTTTTTTTGTTCCCCGACTAGTTCGTGTGTTTCGTCGTTTCCTCTTTTTATTTGCGGGTTTTGATTGATTTTTTCCTTTTGTTCAATTGCTGGTATCAAGTCTTTTTTTTTTCATTTTTTTTTAATTTCTCGGAAACCAGGGCGTTTTTTTAAAGGGGTTTTTTATGGTTTTCTTCCCTTCTTCCCAATGCTTCCCTTTTGCAGCTTGTTGACATTTCTTTTTTTAAAAAGGGTTTTTCTCATCATCCTCATCTGTTATGCTGTTTTAATATTTTTTTTTTCTAGCTATTTAGGTAAAGGTTTTTTGTTGTTTCATCGACAGTCCTTCCACTTTTTTTTTTTTTCCGTAGCTTTGTTTTTTTATTTGATTTCGTTTTTGATGGGATTAATTCTAATTTTCCCAAAATAAATTGTGGTCGCTTCCCAAAATCTGCTGATGTTAAACTTCTTTGTCTAATATATCTGTTTGGGTATTTCCTGTTCGTGATGATAAGTCTATTGTTGACCTATATCCCGTTCTTTTTGAAAGTATACTTATTTGCTGCTTGTGGTTGTAAAATGTGTTATTTATTCTAGCCATTGATTTTGTTGCAAAAGTTCCCCATTTTTATTTTTTACTTCCCTCATTGAACCGTTGTTTAATGCCCTTTTACTTATTTCCCAACCTTGATTTGGGGCTCCTGGGGTTATAATAGCTTGTTGTTGTTGATTTTTTTTAAACTCCTCTTGTGTTTATCGTAGAAATCTTCCCTTTTTGGGTTTTGGGTTCCAGTTCTTGGACATACCCTGACTATATTTAATTTTGTTTTTTTGATTTCTATTCTAACTTAAAATTGTTCTGAAACCCGTATTCCCTTTTTGCTGCCGTATTTTTAAAAAATTTATTCCAACACCTTCCTTTGCTCTCATGTTTTTCCAACTCCCTGTATATTTAAAAGAATTTCCCCAAAAAATTTTGTCCTTTTTCCTTTTTTTTTGGTTTCCCGGAATCCTATATCAATTTTAGTCTTTAATTTCGTTTTCCAGTTCTTGTTTGGTTACTGGGTGCCCTGATATTCCCCTTCCAATCTTTGGTTATTTGCTTTGTTATTTTTGTTTCCCCTTTTCTTGCCTTGTTCGTTATCTTAGATCTTCCCCTTCCGGGCCTTTCCCCGGTACTGAGCACTTTAACCTTTTTTCCAGGGCCGCTGGCCCCCCTTTAACCTTCCTTTTCTAACGGGCTTGGGGCCGTCAAAATTTCCCCTGGACTACTCGATCCGTCCAGACTCCGCAGGCAAGTTCGTCCATCCGAAGGACATAAATATTTTCCTTTTCCATCGTTTATAGAGCCACTAGATGGCCCGAGGCAATACCCTAGTGAACGGAAGCATCCCCCCGCTCGAGGTTTCTGAGCAGTGACGCCGCCATGGGTCCGGGGAGAATTGCGCCCACGGTCGACATTTGAATCATTCCTCTTTAAAAGTTTAAATCCATGATGGGGTTTGACGATTTCGAACCACCGCCTATCATCCACGGCTAATGGATGGTTGAGCGGATGCACCGACAATTGAAGGCAGCCCTGATGTGCCATCGCAACCCAGCATAGACGAAAACACTGCCAATTATCCTGTTTGGGACTGCGTAATGCTTGGAAGGAGGATATAAAGCCACACCAGCGGAGATGGTTTCGGACAAACCTTACGCCTGCCTGCCGAGTTCAGGCAGCAGTGACAGTTCCCCGGACTTCGGAAACGAGTTCATTAAGAATCTGGAAGGAACAATTCCGCGTTCTGTCACCATCCGAGCCATCCCGACATGGGGAAAGAAGATATTCCGCCCAAGTCCCCTGCAGGATTGCGAGCAGGTTTTGTGCGTCGCGATGCGGTCAGGATTGGCCTACAACCACCATACGATGGACCATTTCCCGGGCATAAGACGCAGTACGAAATCTTCACATTGCGCATCAATGGTAAAGAGGTTAATGTTTCAACTGACCGGGTGAAGCCGGTATTTGTGGTGCAACCAGAAATGCCACCACCAGAGATGGATGAAGATGACGACGACGGTAGCCATCTAGTATGGCAAACACGCGGATCTTCAACTCAAACGTCGCCGCCGAGTGTGGTGTCACAAGGAAGCAACGATAGCGCGGTAATTGTACCGCCAGCTCAGATCAATTGTAAATCTCCAGTGAGTGACACAAAGAAGGTAAAGTCAAAACTATCGTTCCACCAAAGAAGGTGCGGTTTAATTTAAATAAAGAGTGCGTTAGGCGATCCAATAGGACTACCAGCGTACCAAACCGATTTCAAGCAGGTTTTAAGTAATGAGTTTTTTTAATGTTAATTGTTTAGATTTTTTTATGTGTTAAACTTTTTTTTTCTGTTGTCAGATTATGTAATTTTTTTTTTATTGTTCAAATTTTTTGTGTATTTTTTTGTGCCCATAGCAGCTACGTAATTTTTGTTTCTCGTATAAATTTTTTTCCGGTAAGGGGTACTGTGGGGTACATTTCATCGTCTGGCTTTGTGTTGGTACGCCCCGGTCCGGCAAGGATGTTTAGTCTACATTTATTTAGTCTGAACGAAACAGAGTAACCCCTTGTAGTCTGGGTACGAATTGCTCAACTCAAGGCTCTTTTTGACATATTTATTGGTATACCTATTCAGTGGTAATTTAAATTTCCGGGACCGTCTGGACGACGTCTCGCCCTATTCACAATAGCTAACGTATAAACACAAAGACCAGATGGTGAAAATTTCCGATATAAAAGGGACACCTCGAGAGGTGTTCGTCAGTCAGTTCTTCGAGTTCATTTGATGTAGAAGCTAGTATTATTAATAAACGCATTACCACAACTTAATAAACTTACATGTACAAACGTCCAAACAATTTAATAAAACCGTTTTTTAGGCTATAC